>NW_026863724.1:0-14628 GCF_026571515.1 Ruditapes philippinarum | reverse complement strand
ATCTCAAAATTGCCAAAAATCACTATTTTGCGTTGATTTTTTCCGTCAAAATTGATTTCAAAGTGCTGCAACTTTTCAATGGATTGAGATAGAGTCAAATGCTTTTCAGCGTTGGTTACACGTTACCTTATGATCAATCTGGGGTCATTTGCAGCCTCTCACAAGTCCAAAATTTTCTTGAAACGATTTTTACTCAATATGCATACTGCATAACTAATCAAGGGCCATTACTCTGGGTTAACTTGTCTGACCGGAAAAAGCCGACGATATGCGCATCTCCTCTTGGTATTGAAGGTTCCCATAAAGTTTCGTTGAATTCCAGCCAGTAGTTGCAGAGAAGTAGCGCGGAAACGATTTTTACTCCATATGCATACTGCATAACTAATCAAGGGCCATAACTCTGAGTTAAAGTGTCTGACCGGAACAAGCCGACGATATGCACATCTCCTCTTGGTATTGAAGGTTCCCATAAAGTTTTGTTGAATTCCAGCCAGTAGTTGCAGAGAAGTAGTGCGGAAACGATTTTTACTCTATATGCATACTGCATAACTAATCAAGGGCCATAACTCTGAGTTAAAGGGTCTGACCGGAACAAGCCGAAGATATGCGCATCTCCTCTTGATATTGATGATTCCCATAAAGTTTCGTTGAATTCCAGCCAGTAGTTGCAGAGAACTTCTCCAGAAACGAAATTCGGACGGACGGACAAACGGACGGACAACGCCAAAACTACTTCCCCCTCCCGATTCCATCAGCGGGGGATAACTAATCAAGGGCCATAACTCTGAGTTAAAGCGTCTGACCGGAACAAGGCAACGCTATGCACATGTCCTCTTGGTATTGAAGATTGCGGTAAAGTTTCGTTGAATTCCAGCCAGTAGTTGCAGAGAAGAAGTGCGGAAACGATTTTTTCTCTATATGCATACTGCATAACTAATCAAGGGCCATAACTCTGAGTTAAAGTGTCTGACCGGAACAAGCCGACGATATGCGCATCTCCTCTTGGTATTGAAGGTTCCCATAAAGTTTCGTTGAATTCTAGGCAGTAGTTGCAGACAAGAAGTGCGGAAACGATTTTTACTCTATACAGTACTGG
Source organism: Ruditapes philippinarum (assembly GCF_026571515.1). Taxonomy (NCBI): domain Eukaryota; kingdom Metazoa; phylum Mollusca; class Bivalvia; order Venerida; family Veneridae; genus Ruditapes; species Ruditapes philippinarum. Next base: position 13,532 of record NW_026863724.1, on the reverse strand, counting down.
ACACGCGAAACCCACAAAAGTCGCGTTATGCCGCGAGTGTAGTCTATGATGCGACGGGACACTACGCAGTAAAACATCGCTGCGTGCAAGTTCGCCGAATTTCATGGCGGTTCACGAAAAATCGCCGCGATGTATCGCCGTAATTTACGGCAAATCTTCAGCTATAATTGTATTAGAAAGTACTACTTGGTCATTCCCGTGGTCTTTAATTTTGAAAACTTTAAAAAAATCTTGTAAATGTCATGTATATTTATAAATATTTAGCATTTGAACATGTACAGCGTATACTTTTTGTATACTAAAACAAAGCAATCAGATGCTGGTGAAAATTAGTTAACAATAAAACGAGATTGAAATTACAAAAGGTAATTGGTACTTAACATCAAAGAACGCACGATAACAAATTGTCCAATTGTTATTTTGATAATAATACAAATGTAATTAAAATCCATTGTTTACTTTCGCACATATTCTATTTTTAGAACAATGCAAAGCGACATTTAGCACCGATTCACAGGTGTAACTAATTATTACGTCTAATACGCTAATTATGATTGTTGAAAATTGTAAAAGTTTTATCACTTAAATTGAGACATTCTTTACCTTCAATTTCACGAGTAAAAAATGCCAGGTGCATGAGTAGGTGATGAGTAGCAAGATGCAAATCAGATTTTTTTTATTTCCGCCAAATCAGCCAGGGCATTCGACCCAAAAAATTCCCTCGAAAACAAAAATAAAATCGGAGTTAAATCACACATTTAATATGTAAAGTAACGAGTGATCATTCATGAGGGCATTCTGTGCATAAAATTAGGGTGTTACTATTTAAAGTATTTACATAAATAATATAAAACATTTCTGGTAGCAGCGGGGATTCTGTCATAAAATTGACCGAAAAAATAAATTTTTGGAAGCTGTGGTCCTTTCATATGCATTATTGTTTTGATAGCAGACACTAGTATTGCACAATATCTTCAAAATCATAAAAATGTAAATAAAATATCATAATCAAAATGCACTTACGATTAATAATATGTCAATAATTGACACAATCAATATCCAACATTTTTTTTTACTTGAGCAATAATTAAACATGTGTAATCATTCCTTGACAAAAAGAAATGACAGTTTTTTTTCTGATATATAAAAAAGAGGTGGAAGTCAATCGAGTGTCGGCATTTCTTTGATGATTCGGCAACAACTACAGGTGTGTAAACATCAAAGATTCACAGATTCTTCAGAAGAGCCGACCAGTCATTTGTCAGAGGTCATTTCGTGTGTAAATTTTGTATTTATTATTTAACAATGGAAACATTATATTCCTTTTATTTATGGATGCTTCTTTTTGCGCGAGTGTTTTTGTGTCTTTTAGCGCTATGGAATTTCAACAATCGGCGATAATTTTCGGTAACTAACAATTAAATATTTTAACATTTTTAAAACAGGGGTGCAAATATCCGCCATTCAGAAATTATAGGACACAAATCTTGCGCGTGTTATTTTTTACAGACGTGTAATAAATCATTATCACCCGAGAGAACGAAATGTCCCGGTGATCCACTATAACTCTTCCAGGTCGTACGGGAATATTTACGCAGGATTAGTTTATCACATCGGTAATTTGACCATGCTTGAATTTATGTCTTATGTAACGTTTTCAATATGGGGATACATTTAGAAATGAACAGGTTAATGTCGTATCAATTATGTATCTTTTTATGTAACTAAATATCTTTTTACACCACATATATATATCTCTACTTTAAACTCAATATGTCCCCCCCTAAAAAATATTTTTACACATGTACATGTACACTATTTACCTGCCGATGGAGCCGCATACTTGTACTGCGTCGCATTTATACATTGAGGATTCACGGAAAGTTTTTAACTGTGTTATTTGATTTCGCCGTGGTTATTTATATTTGCTGTTGGCATCAAAAATAAATAGAGAAAGGGCATTTTAGCAAATTACAAGATTTTCTTGATACAACTTCATGTAGATCTACTTATTAATTTTCGTACTTGTACATGTATATCTGGTTTCAAGTTCACAGAGTACAATTATAAATAGATCTACATTTATTATACAAATGAACATGTATTATTCCCCGCGAATCACAGCAAATGTTCACGGCAAAATCGCCGCGAGTTGAATTCGCGGCAATTGTCTCAAGTTGCCGCGAATTAGCTCGCGTTATAACGCATGAGAGTTCGCCGCGAATACGCGAATTGTGCAGGTTTCATGTGTCCAGTACTGTATGCATACTACATAACTAATCAAGGGCCATTACTCTGAGTTAAAGGGTCTGACCGGAACAAGCTGAGGATATGCGCATCTCCTCTTGATATTGATGATTCCCATAAAGTTTCGTTGAATTCCAGCCAGTTGTTGCAGAGAACTCCTCCGGAAACGAAATTCGGACGGACGTACCAACTTTTGATATTTAAAAGGCAAATCAGCTCATAAACAACACCTGGACCAAAGTCCATAAGCAAAATTAGCTCATAAAAACAAAACAAGAGGGCCATGATGGCCCTGAGGTCGCTCACCTGTATATAGCCTCCCCCCCCCACCCCCAGGGCCAATTTTTACCCAAGGGCTTTTATTTGTTTATTTGAACAGACTTGGTACACACCCATAAGAAGATGTTTCATGCTAAACATCTAAGTTCTAGCTCATTGGGTTTTTTAAAAGAAGATTTTTTAAGTTTTTACTATACACATATAGTTAAAAACAACTAGACCTATCACTGAAGGTGATTAATACCCCCACCAGCAAGTCTGACTTTTTGAAAAAAAAGTAGTCTAAAGAAAAATTTGAAGACAAACTATCAACTGTGTACAAAGAAATATTTCAATTAATTAATTGTAATCGCAACTGGGGTTGCTATACACCAAGTTTGATTACAATATCTCATTCGTTACTCTAGTTATTGTCCGGAAACAATTTTTCTATTTTTAGTAACACTTTAACGGTGACCTTGACCCTAGGGGGTCCAAATGCAATACCAACCCAGGTCTTCATATAAGCTTCCTATACACCAAATTAGATTACAATATCTCATTCCTAACTCCAGTTATTGTCCAAAAACCATTTTTCTATTTTTTGTAACGGTGACCTTGACCCCAGGGTGCCCAAATGCAATACCAACCAAGGTCTTCATATAAGCTTCTTATACGCCAAGTTTCATAACAATATCTTATTCCTAACTCTAGTTTTTGTCCAGAAACCATATTTCTATTTTTAGTAACACTGTAACGGTGACCTTGACTCTAGGGGGTCCAAATGCAATACCAACCCAGGTCTTCTTATAAGCTTCCTTTACACCAAATTAAGATTACAAAATCTCATTCCTAACTCTAGGTATAGTCAGAAAACTAGTTTTCTATTTTTCCTTACGGTGACCTTGACCCCAGGGGGCCCAAATGCAATACCAACCCAGGTCTTCATAAAAGCTTACTATACGCCAAGTTTGACAACAATATCTCATTCCTAAGTCAAGTTATTGTTTGGAAACCATTTTTCTATTTTTCGTAACAGTGACCTTGACCCCAGGGGGTCCAAATGCAATAACAACCCAGGTCTTCATATAAGCTTGCTATACACCAAGTTTGATAACAGTATCTCATTCCTAAGTCAAGTTATTGTCTTGAAACAATTTTTCTATTTCTGGTAACGGTGACCTTAACCTTGACCCCAGGGGGTCCAAATGCAATACCAACCCAGGTCTTCATATAAGCTTGCTGTTCACCAAGTTTGATTACAGTATCTCATTCCTAAGTCAAGTTATTGTCCGGAAACCATTTTTCTATTTTTAGTAACGGTGACCTTGACCTTGGCCCCAGGGGGCCCAAATGCAAAACCAACCCAGGTCTTCATATAAGCTGTCTATAGGCCAAGTTTGATAACAATATCTCATTCCTTACTCTAGTTATTGTCCGGAAACCATTTTTCTATTTTTAGTGACGGTGACCTTGACCTTGACCCCAGGGGGTCCAAATGCAATACCAACCGGAGTTTCCACATAAGGTTGCTATATACCAAGTTTGATTACAATACCTCATTCCAAACTCTAGTTATCGTCCGGAAACCATGATGTGGACCGACCGACGGACGGACCGACCGACCGACCAACCGACCGACCGACAAGCTGACTCCTATATACCCCCCCTAAACTTCGTTTGTGGGGGTATAATGACACCCCTGGGGCAGGGCCAGTTTTGACCCCCAGGCTTTTATTTGAACAAACTTTGTAGAAATTTACTAAAAGATGTTTCATGCTTAATATCTAAACTCTAGCTTATGATATGGGTTTTTTCAAAGAAGATTTTTAAGTTTTTGCTATACACAAAAAAGGAAAACCAATGACCCCGGGGCAGGGCCAATTTTGACCCCGGGGCTTTTATTTGAACAAACTGTGTAGACACTGATTAGAAGATGTTTCATGCTTAATATCTAAACTCTAGCTATATGGGTTTTTTCAAAGAAGATTTTTAAGTTTTTGCCATACACATATAAGGAAAATCAATGACCCCCGGGGCGGGGCCAATTTTGACCCCAGGGCTTTTATTTGAACAAATTTGGTAGACACCCATTAGAACATGTTTCATGCTAAATATCTTAGCTCTAGCTCTTTGGGTTCTTTAAAAGAAGATTTTTTAAGTTTTTACTATATGCATATAGGGAAAATCAATGACCCCCTGGGGCGGGGCCAATTTTGACCCCAGGGCTTTTATTTGAACAAACTTGGTAGACACTCACTAGAAGATGTTTAATGCCAAATATCTTAGCTCTAGCTCTTTGGGTTCTTTAAAAGAAGATTTTTTAAGTTTTTACTATATGCATATAGGGAAAATCTATGACCCCCTGGGGCGGGGCCAATTTTGACCCCAGGGCTTTTATTTGAACAAACTTGGTAGACACTCACTAGAAGATGTTTAATGCCAAATATCTTAGCTCTAGCTCTTTGGGTTCTTTAAAAGAAGATTTTTTAAGTTTTTACTATATGCATATAGGGAAAATCAATGACCCCCTGGGGCGGGGCCAATTTTGACCCCAGGGCTTTTATTTCAACAAACTTGGTAGACACTCACTAGAAGATGTTTCATGCCAAATATCTAAGCTCTAGCTCTTAGGGTTGTTTAAAAGAAGATATTTAAAGATTTTTATTTCGGTTGCCATGGCAACCAGAGTTCTGCATGGAATTAAATTCTTTGAACAATTTTTAAAGGTGACCACCAAAGGAACATTCCTGTGAAGTTTGGATGAAATTGGCTCAGTGGTTTATGAGGAGATGTCATTTAAAGCAAAAGTTTACGGACGGACGCCGGACGGACGCCGGACGAAAAGCGATAACAAAAGCTCACCCTGTCACTTTGTGACAGGTGAGCTTAAAATAGCTCTTAATTTGAATTTTATGAGCTTTTGTTCTTTATTTAACTATGGAATGAAGCTCATAAATATCAAATGATTGCTCAGATGGACAGACGGAAGGACGGACAGACGGAAGGACGGATGTTCTCACAGGACAGTAATTATGTGGCTACTCTATTGTTCTTTTAAGTCACACAAAAGAAAATAGCCACATAAAAGCATTACAGAATGAATGACATCAAAGAGAACTAGAACTATCACTAAATGTGATTAATACCCCCACAAGACTGCTTCGGAAATGAGGATGTTACTAGTAACAGAATACCTTGTAAAAGAATTGAAATATAGAGTTATGGTTGTGGGCAATTAAAGATAGTTGTGGTTCTTGTATGTTGCATTTCCTTTCAATGTGGTTGGCCATTGATGAAGTTTTATTGAATTACTCTGTAATAAGTCCAGAAAGACAAAGAAAAGGAACAAAGGGCAATAACTCTATAAATACTGAAGATGGAGTTATAGTTCTTGTGCACTGCACTTCCTCTTTTTGTGCTTGACCATTGTATGAAGTTGTTTTGAATTTCAACCAGTACGTTTTAAGTTATGCTCCAGACAAGGAAAAGTATCAAAGGGCAATAACTCTGTATTTTGTCAAAATGGAGTTATGGCTCTTATGCACTGCACTTCTTTTAATGTCCTTGACAACTGTATGAAGTTGTATTGAATTCCAAACAGTAGTTTTCAAGTTATGCTCTGGACAAGGAAAAGTAACAAAGGGCAATAACTCTGTAATTTGTCAAGATGGAGTTATGGTTCTTGTGCACTGCACTTCCTCTCAATGTGCTTGACCATTGTATGAAGTTATATTGAATTCCAACCATTAGTCTTCAAGATATGCTCCAGACAAAAAAAGCAATGGAAAAGTAACAAAGGGCAATAACTCTGTAATTAGTCAAGATGGAGTTATGGTTCTTGTGCACTGCACTTCCTCTCAATATGCTTGACCATTGTATGAAGTAATAATGAATTCTAACAATTAGTCTTAAAGTTATAGTCCGGACAAATGAAAGCAATGGAAAAGTAACAAAGGGCAATAACTCTGTAATTACTTTAGATAGAGTTATGGTTCTTATGCACTGCACTTCCCCTTATTGTGTTTGACAATTGTATGAAGTTGTTTTGAATTCCAACCAGTAATTTCCAAGTTATGCCCCGGACAAGGAAAAGTAACAAAGGGCAATAACTCTGTAATTAGTCAAGATAGAGTTATGGCTCTTGTGCACTGCACTTCCTCTCAATGTGCTTGACCATTGTATGTAGTTATATTGAATTCCAACCATTAGTCTTCAAGTTATGGTCCGGACAAAAGAAAGCAATGGAAAAGTAACAAAGGGCAATAACTCTGTAATTACTTTTGATAGAGTTATGGTTCTTGTGCACTGCACTTCCCCTTATTGTGTTTGACATTTGTATGAAGTTGTTTTGAATTCCAACCAGTAGTTTTCAAGTTATGCCCCGGACAAGGAAAAGTAACGAAGGGCAATAACTCTGTAATTAGTCAAGATAGAGTTATGGTTCTTGTGCACTGCACTTCCTCTCAATGTGCTTGACCATTGTATGTAGTTATATTGAATTCCAACCATTAGTCTTCAAGTTATGCTCCGGACAAGGAAAATGCAACGGACGTCTGGACCGACCGACCACCGGGTGACTCCTATATACCCCCCCAAACATCGTTTTTGGGGGTATAAAGAACAGTTACCTTATATAATTGTCCCTCTAGCCACAAAATTACTCTCCTGTGAGTGCGGACAGACAGAGGGACGGACAACGCCAAAACTTATATCCCCCTCCCGATTCCATCGGCAGGGGATAACAAATATACTGTATATACATGTATATATATACTGTATGATATATATATTAATATATCACACTTTTGATCTTACCTCCACAACAGTCTTTCAGTAGTCCAACTATGCTTAATATCAAGCTTATCAAGCTTATCAAATCACTGACAATACCTATGACACCAGGGACCAGTAGTGTTGTCATCTCATCAAAACATCCTGAAATGTTCATTTTTATATTAAACATCAAGTCAGCTTTCATATTTTGGAAAACAACCTTTAAAAGCTTTTTGTACATAACACAACATAACTCAACAACTTTTTTTAAGTAAATCCGGTCCAAAATACACATCAATATAAATATAATATTTTATACATGTATTGAATGTAGTTGCATAACATGTACATAAAATTAGAAAAAAATAAGTCAAGAGTTATTACTTTTCAACATGTGAAATACAAACTCAGATAATGTAAAATTGTTTCTTCATTTTGTGTGTTCATCAGCAAACAAGCCACTGCCCGGCGGGGGTAACGCTCAACTTTTTTACTTTTTGTAAAAGCAAACAAATAAACGGTTGAAACCAATTGTAATGAAAAAAGTTAAGTTTTCCTTTTTTATATATGCATACGTATGTATATATTACAGTCATCTATCTTTTTTATATATATATATATAAAGAAAATCAATGACCCCCTGGGGCAGGGCCAATTTTGAACCTTTGGCATTTATTTAAACAAACATGGTAGACATCCACTAGAGGATGTTTCATGCCAAATATCTTATCTATAGTGCTTTTGGATTATTAAAAGAGGACTTTTTAAATTTTTACTATGTACATATAAGGAAAATCAATGACTGCCTGGGGCGGGTCAATTTTGACCCTAGGGTATTTATTTGAACAAACTGGGCCAATTTTGACCCTAGGGCATTTATTTGAACAAACTTGCTAGACATCCACTAGAGGATGTTTCATGCCAAATATCTAAGCTCTAGGGCTTTCAGAATTTCACAAGAAGATTTTTTAAGCTTTTACTATATGCATGTAAGGCCATTATTTTTTGATATTTAGGTTTACTGACCCGCCGCATCCTTTTTTGGGGAAAATGAAAAAAAAAAAAAATCTGCCCCGAAAAAAAAAAGGACTCGAAATATGCGCTAATTAAATTTAGATCTAAATGTTCTATGGGAGATTTATAGAAGTCCAAGTGTTATGTATGCAACATATTACATGTATATAGTTTGTATCTGACCAGTTGGTATTTCCAATATTATCATTGTTCTATTTTTAGAACATAAACTACATGTATGTACTAGAACGTTCTTAACTGTTGTAGAAAACTCATGCATTATATTTAGATAGAAATTTCTGGAATGATCTTTATGGTGAAGTTGCTAGATTATGATTACTGTAGTAAATGGAAGACTATTCTAGAAACTTCTTAGTTATAAGGAGACATTTTTCATTACTTTTACCTTTTTAGTCATCAGTGATCTTTTAAGTCATCAATATATTTGGAGTATTATTCAACTTGGAAATTAAGTGATTTATTGGAGCTTGGATTATTAATTATTCTTGTGGATTTTATTGTGGGAATTTATTCTAAAGTGTTCTTGGATTTAACTTGGATTTAACTGTGCTTTTGAAAAAGGATCATTCCAGGATCAGACTAGACATTTGTAATTTTTATTTGGACTTCAGGTATTTGTAAAGATAATTTGTTATTTTATTTTTCTTTAATAATTTTTCTGTAATAAATTTGTTATTGTTACAAGTTTGTTGCTGGCTTTTCTTTCTCGTTACGCCTGGCTCGTAACACAAGTTATTACTTAATTAGACTTGTCTTGTCAAAGAAACGTCGAGATAACTTTTGAAGGTGATGTATTTTGCATGAAGAAAAATGTCTGCAAAATGTGTTAAACCATTCTCGCTAAATTAATTAGGCTAATATCTATATATTTAAAATATATTTCATGTATGTATGTATAAAATCGTATGTTTTGAAGGTCTAATTGTGTAGGAATGTCAAAGAAAACAACTACAAAAAAAATAAATAAATAAAAAAAAAGCCAAAATACGCAAGTTATCACTTTCATGGATACAGCGAGAGAAATCTTATTCAATGAGAATCAGATTAAATTAAATTTAAAAAGAAATATAGTGACAAGATCACTATTTACAGAATTAACAAAAACAATAGTCTTTAAAAGGAGATTAGATAACGGGTTTCCTTTCAAAAAAAAAAAAAAATGTACTTACGATTAATAATTTATATGTCAGTTATTGACCCGCTAATTTTCCGATAGAAATATTTTTCAACTTGAGCAATAATTTAACATGTGTAATCTTTTCTTGACAGGTTTTTAAACTTCTGTTATAAAAATAAATGAGTGCAAGTCAGGTGAGTTTCGGCACCTTTGATGACTTGGATTAAACAACTGGGACTACACCTGTGTGAACATCAAAGATTTACAGACTCTTTTGAAGGGTCGGCGAGGTCATCTCGTGTGTAGATTAAATAATAGCAACAATTTGTGGATGCTTTTTTGTTTTCACACATGTGAACAATGTTTTGTGTATTTATAAGCACTGTGAAATTTAGACAGTCGGTCATTTAATTTCTCTAGTAAGTACTATGTACGCATCACATTTATCAGAATGGGGATGGACTAATCATAAGAGAAGGGATACTTACAAAGTATCTCACCTTCCAGACATGAAGATAATTATGAAAACTTTTTTCTTTTCCTTTTTTTTTTTTTTTTTTTTTTTCCCTCCTCCGACCCTACCTTTTTTGGAAAAAATCAGTAAACCAAAATATAAAAAAAAAATGGCCTAAGGAAAATCAATAAACCTTGGGGGTGGGGCCAAATTTGACCCTGGGGCATTTATTTGAACATAATTGGTAGATATCCACTAGAGGATGTTTCATGCCAAATGTCTTATCTATAGTGCTTTCGTATTATTAAAAGAGGACTTTTAAACTTTTTACTATGTACATACATGTATAAGGAAAATCTGCCTGGGGGGGGGGGGGCAATTTTGACCCTAGGACAACAAGCAAATTTCGTTAAATTTATATCCCCTGCCGAGTACTGGTTATTATTAACACAACAACTGAAGACATAAGGCTTTATTTATATATTAATCATGGCATAAACAGTAATATTCTATGAACTTGATAAATATTCAGGGCAATAACATAGCCATACCTTTGTGTTAAATAGTAAAATCTGGAAATGCCAATGAGATGCATACTACATAACTAATCAAGGGCCATAAATCTGAGTTATAAGTATCTGACTGGAACAAGGCGACTATATGCACATCTCCTCTTAGTATCCCATAAAGTTTCATTGAATTCCAGCCAGTAGTAGCAGAGAAGTAGCCAGGAAACAAATATTTTTCTATATGGATACTGCATAACTAATCAAGGGCCATAACTCTGAGTTAAAGTGTCTGACCGGAACAAGCCGACGATATGCGCATCTCCTCTCGGTATTGAAGGTTCCCATAAAGTTTCGTTGAATTCCAGCCAGTAGTTGCAGAGAAGTAGTGCGGAAACGATTTTTACTCCATATGTATACTGCATAACTAATCAAGGGCCATAACTCTGAGTTAAAGTGTCTGACCGCAACAAGCCGACGATATGCGCATCTCCTCTTGGTATTGAAGGGTCCCATAAAGTTTCGTTGAATTGCAGCCAGTAGTTGCAGAGAAGTAGTGCGGAAATGATTTTTACTCTATATGCATACTACATAACTAATCAAGGGCCATAACTCTGAGTTAAAGGGTCTGACTGGAACAAGCCGATGATATGCGCATCTCCTCTTGATATTGATGATTCCCATAAAGTTTCGTTGAATTCCAGCCAGTAGTTGCAGAGAACTACTCCGGAAATGATTTTTACTCCATATGCATAACTAATCAAGGGCCATAACTCTGAGTTAAAGAGTTTGACCAGAACAAGCCGAAGATATGCGCATCTCCTCTTGGTATTGAAGGTTCCCATAAAGTTTCGTTGAATTCCAGCCAGTAGTTGCAGAGAAGTAGCGCGGAAACTATTTTTACTCCATATGTATACTGCATAACTAATCAAGGGCCATAACTCTGAGTTAAAGTGTCTGACCGGAACAAGCCAACGAAATTCGCATCTCCTGTTAGTATTGATGATTCCCATAAAGTTTCGTTGAATTCCAGCCAGCAGTTGCAGAGAACTACTCCGGAAACGATTTTTACTCTATATGCATACTACATAACTAATCAAGGGCCATAACTCTGAGTTAAAGGGTCGGACCGGAACAAGCTGACGATACGCGCATCTCCTCTTGATATTGATGATTCCCATCAAGTTTCGTTGAATTCCAGCCAGTAGTTGCAGAGAACTACTCCGAAACGAAATTCGGACAGACAACGCCAAAACTATATCCCCCTCCTGATTCCATCGGCGGGGGATAATTACAATTATTTGAACAAACTTGGTAGACATACACTAGAAGAATGATGTGTCATGGCAAATATCTAAGCTCTAGGGCTTTCAGAATTCCAAAAGAAGATTTTTTAAGTTTTTACTATATACAGTCATATAATGAAAATCAATAAACCTTGGGGTGGGGCCAAACAAACTGGGCCAATTTTGACCCTGGGGCATTTATTTTGAACAAACTTGGTAGACATCCACTAGAAGATGTTTCATATCAAATATCTCATCTATAGTGCTTTCAAATTGTCACAAAAAGATTTTTAAAGTTTTCACTATATACATATAAGGAAAATCAGGGCTTTTATTTGACCAAACTTGGTAGACACCCATTGGAAGATGTTTCATGCTAAACATCTAAGGTCTAGCTGGTCAAGTTTTTTTCTTTACACATATAGTTAAAAACAATGACACACCTGGGGCAGGGCCAGTTTTGACCCAAGGGCTTTTATTTGAACAATCTTTGTAGACACTTACTAGAAAATGTTTCATGCTTAATATCTAAACTCTAGCTATTCACGTTTTTTCAAAGAAGATTTTATAAGTTTTTGCTATACACATATAAGAAAAATCAATGTCCCCCGGGGCGGGGCCAATTTTGATCCCAGGGCTTTTATTTGAACAAACTTTGTAGACACTCACTAGAAGATGCTTCTTGTTTAATATCTAAACTCTAGCTATTTGAGTTTTTTCAAAGAAGATTTTTTTAAGTTTTTGTTATACATATATAAGGAAAATGAATGACCCCCGGGGCGGGGCCAATTTTGACACCAGGGCTTTTATTACAACAAACTTGGTAGACACTCACTAGAAGATGTTTCATGCTTAGTATCTAAACTCTAGCTATTTGGTTTTTTTTCAAAGAAGATTTTTAAAGTTTTTGTTATACACATATAAGGAAATACAATGACCCCCGGGGCAGGGCCAATTTTGACCCCACGGCTCTTATTTGAACAAACTTGGTAGACATCCATTAGAACAAGTTTCATGCTAAATATCTTAGCTCTAGCTCTTTGGGTTCTTTGCAAGAAGATTTTTTAAGTTTTTACTATATGCATATAGGGAAAATCAATGACCCCCTGGGGCGGGCCCAATTTTGACCCAAGGGCTTTTATTTGAACAAACTTGGTAGACACCCATTAGAGGATGTTTCATGCTAAATATCTTAGCTCTAGCTCTTTGGGTTTTTTAAAAGAAGATTTTTTAAGTTTTTACTATATGCATATAGGGAAAATCAATGACCCCTGGGGCGGGGCAATTTTGACCCCAGGGCTTTTATTTGAACAAACTTGGTAGACACCCATTAGAGGATGTTTCATGCTAAATATCTTAGCTCTAGCTCTTTGGGTTCTTTAAAAGAAGAATTTTTAAGTTTTTACTATATGCATATAGGGAAAATCAATGACCCCCTGGGGCGGGCCAATTTTGACCCCAGGGCTTTTTTTGAACAAACTTGGTAGACACTCACTAGAAGATGTTTCATGCTAAATATCTAAGCTCTAGCTCTTTGGATATTTAAAAAGAAGATATTTAAAGTTTTTTCTTTTGGTTGCCATGGCAACCAGAGTTCTGCATGGAATTGAATTCTTTGAACAATTTTCAAAGGTGACCACCAAAGGAACATTCCTGTGAAGTTTGGATGAAATTGGCTTAGTGGTTTATGAGGAGATGTCATTTAAAGTAAAAGTTTACGGACGGACGGACGGACGGACGTACCAAAATTTGATGTTTTATGAGGCAAATTGAGCTCATAAACACCACCTGGACCAACGTCCATAAGCAAAAAGCTCATAAAAACAAAAAAAAAAAACTTCTTAATTTTTTTA
>NW_026863723.1:0-56051 GCF_026571515.1 Ruditapes philippinarum | reverse complement strand
TTAAACCCCAAGGCTTTTATTTGCCACAAACTTGGTAGACACCAAAAGAAATGTTCATGCTAAACATCAAGCTCTAGCTCATTGGGCTTTTTAAAAAAGAAGACTTTTTTTAAGTTTACTATACACATATAGTTAAAAGCAATGACACCCCTGGGGCCGGGCCAGTTTTAAAAATGTTTCATGCTAAAATATTTTAACTCTAGCTTTTTGGGTTTTTCAAAAAGAAGATTTTTTTAAGTTTTTGCTATACACATAATAAGAAAAATCAATGACCCCAGGGCGGTCCAATTTTGACCCCAGGGCTTTTATTTGAACAAAAACTTGGTAGACACCTATTAGAACATGTTTGATGCTAAATATCTTAGCCATAGCTCTTTGAGTTCTTTAAAAGAAGATTTTTTAAGTTTTTACTATATGCATATAGGGAAAATCAATGACCCCCGGGGCGGGGCCAATTTTCACCCCAGGGATTTTATTTGAACAAACTTGGTTTTTTAAAAGAAGATATTTAAAGTTTTTTCTTTCGGTTGCCATGGCAACCAGAGTTTTGCATGGAATTAAATTCTTTAAACAATTTTTAAAGGTGACCACCAAAGGAACATTCCTGTGAAGTTTGGATGAAATTGGCTTAGTGGTTTATGAGGAGATGTCATTTAAAGTAAAAGTTTACAGACGACGGAGGGGGGGACGATGGCCGGACGCCGGACGAAAAGCGATCACAAAAGCTCACCCTGTCACTTTGTGAGGTGAGCTAAAAATAAAAATGAAGAAATGGTCATGTTTGGATTATGTCAACAATTGTCATAAAGTTTATCCTTAATTTAGTAATTCATAAACAACAAGTTACAATTCCTTCCACAACATGCATGTTGTCTTACCTCAATTTAAATCCTGGCTCTGATTTATTACAAGACCTGATATTGTCCAACACTGCTGACCGTCCTGACAGTTGTGATATTGTAGATGAAATACCCATCACTTTCTGGAGATGCCTGCTTAATCTACACCTTAAATTATCATCATATTATTAGTCAAGTCAGCCTTATAATTGATTGATTGATTTTCTTTAGACCGGGCGGTCAAGGATAACCTACGAAAGTGCAAGCACTTATTTCCAGTAGGGTCCTTACCTCAGCAGACACAAGAGACAGCTATGAGATACAAGGAAATCCGGGAACCAGTCCCTAGCTCTTATTGAATAGATTCCTTGGTTCTTTTACATGCCCAGTGTATAGCACTGATACATGCGAGGATTACCTTGGTTTCGTACCAGTAAACCTCTAGTTAGGTGGGAAACACTGAAAGTGTTTCTGAAAAATCCCAAGGGTGTTACCCAGGATCGAACCCGGAACCTCAGGAGTGACAGTCAGTGGTCTAACCAACTGAGCTATCGCGCCACCTACCAACTGAGCTATCGCGCCACCTCATGATTCCTTGTCATTATCATCATACCGATCTGTAACAAGATGGACATCATGGATCTTATAAGAATCTTACACCGGCTGCCGGTACAGACCGGAATATCTAGCTCGAGGGTGACGGTTTACGGCGGAAACGAGGCTCTGCCGATTTTCCGCTTAACAGTTACCCGAGAGCTTGATATTCCTGTCTGTACCAACAACCGGTGTTTGATTCTTTTTCTTGCATATCAATTATTTTCAGAACAGAAGTTACGAAAACTGATATTCTCATTACGCACTTTTTTCTTATAGTAGCGTATGAATGTACAACTTCATTCATGATGGTTAAGTGACGTCATCCTAAGAACGCAATTCATTCATAAAAGGCGCGCAGCAATGACGTCATTTAAAGCACGCGACTTGTCTTACATGGGGAGTGTAAGACAGGGTTTTCTAGCACTGGTGTAAAGGGTAGATAATCCTGTCTTATATGCAAGAAAAAGATAGATTGCTCACCTAGAAACCATTAGTAGACATTGTCATAACAATAACATTTCAACAATAAAGAAATAAGTCAAAGGGTCAAGTTCAAAGACTTTCACTGTTAAGTTTTCAGCTCTTATCAATTTGAACCATTTATAATAATATAGCAGGAAATCTGAGCACTTTTGCCCATGTGAACTAATAAACAATAGTGATAACAACAAAAGAATTAATATGACTTGGATTATAATGAAGACAGACAAGTCTAAACACTTTATCCTACACTCAAAGCATATGTCACATGTATGTTATTATATACATATATAATGATAGTTTGATTTTTAATGGCAAAACTGTTTGATTAAGTCTTGCCAAAGATTTTAATTCACACAGATATTCAAACATAGCATCCCTGTATAAATCCTATGGCTTTATGAAGAAATATGAAAAAAGCAGAAATTTTGTAAAGCCAAATTTAGCAAATCTAAGATGAAAACATGTAGAAACAAATATGAACAATATATATGAACTGATTCATTCTGTTTTAAAATGTTCATATGTTCACACTCCAACACATTTATGAAAGAGTAGCATACATGTATAAAATTCAATATTTACCTTTGCATAGGTAGAAGACATATTATGAATGGCAGGTATATAAGGTAAACAAAGGATGTAAGGAACGTGAACATCCACTGATTGAAGCAAGTTGTCCTGGACATGAAGGTATACACTGTAACATTGTCTGAAATCTCATACCCACCAAGACAAGAATTTGTACTGTGAAGTATTCTTACTAAAGAAGTTATACTGTCATTTTGTTCAGAACTTTCAACGGCTTTTTGCTTCAAATTTACGGACTCTAGTAAATCTGAAGGTCTATATATAAAGACAGTTACACTGGCAGGCAGTTCTGTTGCTGATGGCTTCACATTGGACATTTGCACTTTTATCCTTCCCAAATGTTTATCCATTGCTCTAGCATTGTGTCAGTTCTATTTTTGGAAACATTCCTCTCCTTCTCCATACCAAAAAACCAATCAGCTGATGTTCTGGCAGCCTGATTGGCTGCTGAGGCATCACAGGATGAGGCTGTGATATAAACTGATTGAGTTTCTTTTTTTACATGACCAATAAGGTATGATTCTGGCTGACTCAGAACATCACATGGTACAAACACTTTCCATATTTGGTCATTGGTCATCTTTAATACCTGAAATAAGATTTCATCAACATCAGAACCTATCAATGGTTGTTATTATTTAAATGTGTCAACTACCATCAGAGTTACATGCAATTGTGATGAATATGAAATTTATTCTGTAACATAATAAATTGAAATAACAGTTATATTTCCATTTAAAAACTAATAATGTGCATTAATGTAACAAAAGAAAAACACAAGCCACTGCTGGGCGGGGGCAACGCTTCACTTTTTTATTTTTTCGAAAAGCAAACAAATAAACAGATTAAACAAATCTTTATAAAGAGAATTAAAGAAGAAAAAAAAGTTTTTCCTTCTTTTTAGCTTTAATGGGTCTGTCTAGTTAAGTAAAGAAAATATAATCAAAATTTAATGATTCGACTGACAAGGTCCTTTAAAGGTCAAGGTCATATCTAAATTATTCCACATGTCTGTTAGGTCACAAGTGTTGTTTTGTCCCATATGTATCAAATCTGTACATAAATAACACAATAATGACAACTTAACTAAAATTCAAAACTTTAACCTTAAAATCAAGGTCATTTAAATCTCAAGGTCAAGGTCAGTTCCACAATTTAGAAGGTCATGTCAAAAAGGTTGTTTTGTCTAAGTAGTAAGTATGAAAATAATCCATTGATTCATTACCAAGTTACAGCCGATCAGTAAAAATTAAATAATTTGACCGTCAATGTCATATATGAGTCAAGGTCAATTTGAGTCTGATATAAGATGAAGATCCTGACCTTAAAGATATTGTGTCTAAATATGAAGTTAATTCATTTATAAATAACAAAGTTAGAGCCAGGCACAAAATAAATAAATAACAAGAGCGATCAGTAATCACATGTGTCGCCTCATAATGGCCAACTTCATGTTAGGACAAATTTTGTAACAGACGGACAGACAGACGGACAGTGCACAACTAGACTTGGTACTGATCAATCATGTAAAGTTTGGATAAAATTGCACCAGTAGCTTCTGAGGAGTAGTCCGGACAAGCTATTGTGTATCTGGCAACACACAGCAAAAAACACCTTTTTATCAAAGGGCCATAACTCAGCCAAAAATCATTCAACCGGAAAACCCTTGCAATATGCGCAAGGACTTGAGCTACAGATCAATCCTGTAAAGTTTCATTGAAATTGCATAAGTGGTATAGAGAAACTAGTCCGGACAAACTTTAAAAAATAAAAACTATTAAAGGGCCATAACTCTGACAAAAATCATTGAACCGGAAAATGCTGACAAAATGCACAACTAGACTTGATACTGATCATTCCTGTTAAAGTTTGGATTCAATTGCACCAGTAGTTTATTGAGGAGTAGTCCGGACAAGCTTTGTGTATCTGGCAACACACAGAAAAAAACACCTTTTTATCAAAGGGCCATAACTCGGCCAAAAATCATTCAACCGGAAAACCCTTGCAATATGCGCAAGGACTTGAGCTACAGATCAATCTGTAAAGTTTCATTGAAATTGCTTCAGTGGTATAAGAGAAGTAGTCCGGACAAACTTTAAAATTAAAAATTTCTAAAGGGCCATAACTCTGACAAAAATCATTGAACCGGAAAATGCTGACAATATGCACAACTAGACTTGATACTGATCATTCCTGTAAAGTTTGGATGAAATTGCACCAGTAGTTTATGAGGGGTAGTCCGGACAAGTTTTGTGACGGACGGACGGACAGACGGACAGACAGACAGACGGACAGACGGACGACGGAGAAGTGATCCCTATATGTCGCCACTACTCCGTAGAGGCGACACAAAAATAAATAAACACATGCACAGAAACAAGAGAATTTCATTAATTTGATGTTTACAAGGTCAATTTAAGGTCAAGGTCACATCTTAAGAAACAATAAATCAAATCAGTACATACATGATGTAAATAGCAATATTATGACAATTTGAGTTTGATTTCCATGAATGATGATGGTGTTATGCTATTTCTGATAGCTCTATCTGATATCTTGTCATAATACAAATAAGCGGCAATATATCCGTAAAATCATTTAGTAGATCTTACATGTACATCTTAAAAAAATATATTATTGTTCTTTGACAAAATTTAAGACATGAAAGTTATGGGACTTCATCATTGAATTTTTCTATTATAACAAGGGCCATCAGTGATGACATGTGTCGCATCATGATAGCCAATCCCATGCCGCAGATACTGTGTAGCAGGAGACCCAAAATCATAAACAGGGCAAAAACCCTTTTTTATTAAGGGCAATAACTCAGGCTGAAAATCATTACTTGTGTATTATGCACATTGACCTACAAATCAATCCTGTAAAGTTTCATTGACATTGCATTGGTGGTACAAAAGTAGTCCGGACAACTTTAAAAAATAAAAAATAATCAAAATGGGCATGAACTCCAAAGAAATTCATTGAACAATAAAATCAGTGATCACATGTGCCGCCTCATGATGGCCAATTTCATTGTTGGGACAAGTTTTGTGACAGACGCACAGATAGACGGACAGTGTACAACTACACTTGGTACTGATCATTCCTGTAAAATTTGTGGAATAAAATTCACCAGGGTTTATTAGGAGTAGTCCCGACAAGCTTTCGTGTATCTTGGCAAACACACAGAAAAAAAACACTTTTTGATTAAAGGGCCATAACTAGGCCAAAAATCATTCAACCAGAAAAAACATGCAATATGTGCAAGTACTTGAGCTACAGATCAATCCTGTAAAGTTTCATTGAAATTGCATTAGTGGTATAATAGAAGTAGTCCGGACAAACTTTAAAAATAAAAATCATTAAAGGGCAATAACTCTAACAAAAATCATTGAACCGGAAAATGCTGACAACAAGACTTGGTACTGATCATTCCTGTAAAGTTTGGATGAAATTGCACGAGTAGTTTATGAGGAGTTGTCCAGACAAGCTTTTGTATATCTGGCAACACACAGAAAAAACACCTTTTTATCAAAGGGCCATAACTCAGCCAAAGATCATTCAACTGGAAAACCCTTGCAATATGGGCAAGGACTTGAGCTACAAATCAATCCTGTAAAGTTTCATTGAAATTGCATTAGTGGTATAAGAGAAGTAGTCCGGACAAACTTTAAAAATAAAAATTATTAAAGGGCCATAACTCTGACAAAAACCATTGAACCAGAAAATGCTGACAATATGCACAACTATACTTGGTACTGATAATTCTTGTAAAGTTTAGATGAAATTGCACCAGTAGTTTATGAGGAGTAGTCCGGACAAGCTTTTGTGTATCTGGCAACACACAGAAAAAAGCAACTTTTTATCAAAGGGCCATAACTCGGCAAAAAATCATTCAATCGGAAAACCCGTGCAATATGGGCAAGGACTTGAGCTACAGATCAATCCTGTAAAGTTTCATTGAAATTGCATTAGTGGTATAAGAGAAGTAGTCCGGACAAACTTTAAAAATAAAAATTATTAAAGGGCAATAACTCTCACAAAAATCATTGAACCGGAAAATGCTGACAAGTGAAGTTTGGTTGAAATTGCACAGTAATTTTAAGAAACTTGCAGGGGCGGATACAGAACATGGTTTCCTGGGGGGGCTGACATATGGGTGGAAGATTTTGATAAAAATAACACAACAGTCGAAAATTGTGCATGTTTTAAGATTGGGCCAGCATCTTATTCATGTGACAAAAATTGTAATTTATGTGTTTTACAGCTCAACTTATGAGTGGCAATGTACTTTTGCTTTTATATATGTGTATACTAATGTTTTTTAAAAATAATTAGATGATATGGAATTAAGAAAAATTTAGCAGTAAGCATTTACAAAATAACAGCACACTTACCAATGTATGCTCGACCATTGATAAAAGTAATTTCAAACACTTGATTAATTTACTCATCTGAATATTAGACGATTTTCCTAAATAAAGTGTTATTAAAATAATGCCTTTCTATTGTACAAAAACATAATTTCAAACACTAAAATTCAATATGAATTTTTTTCCATCAATGAATCCAGAGGCTAGTACAATTTAAACATTACTTAGAAAAATATAACTGTCATAAAAAGTTATATTTATAAAGCAAATCACCAATCATTTTAGTCAAAATATATTGACGTGCCAAAGCTTGATTCTGAGATATTTTGGTTCTGGGGCAGAATCTCGCTTTAGAGGCGAGATATTGCCCAGACACGAAAATAGCACAATATCTCGTCGCGCAGTACAATTAGTTGGACTACAATCATTTCATCTTGATAAAAAATATTAGTAAAACTAGTTATCAAAATGCAATTCCTATAATATTGTCTTCATAAACCTCGCCATTATTTTAATTTACAAATGATAAATTATAGGGCTTTGGCAAACAAAGATAGTAAAATATGGTGTACAATGTAACACATCTTTTTGCCACTATCTGAGACTATTAATTTCATTATACCTTTGGAAAGCAATAAACCAATCAATTATGCAGTTTAAACATTGAAGTCATTCAAGCATGTTGATAGATAAAGATCTCTGCCAAGCCCCCAGGCAGGAGATTAACAACTGGACAGCAATAAATGTTTTGATAAGGGAGTACATTACAGCCAATAAAGTTTCAAACTGACAAAATATATTCCAGCCCAGCTGGTAAACGTATCTTTGGGCCGAGCTGGGGGCTGCAGCCCTGAAGCCCGGGCCTGGATCCGCCACTGGGAAGTAGTCCGGAAAAGCTTTTGTGTATCTGGCAACACACAAGAAAAAACACCTATTTCATCTAAGGGCCATAACTCTGCAAAAAATCATTTAAACGAAAAACTTGTGTATTAAGCATTTATAAGTACTTGACCTACCAATCAATCCTGTTTCACTGAAGTTTCACTGAAATTGCATTAGTGGTAGAGGAGCCATACAAATAATAAAAAGCCCTAAAGCGCACAATTTGTTGAGCTACTGCGCGACAAGATATTGTGCTATTTTGTGTGCCTCTAAAAGCAAGATTCTGCTCCAGGAAGAAAATATTTTGGAATCTAGCATTGGCACTCAATATTTTTTGACACACTCGGACTGGAGTCTGATAAAACTAAAAGCTTAGAGTTTGGCTCGTCAGTATTTTTTGACTATCGTGATACAGGAATAAAGCAGATTTTAAGTCAGTAGTATACTTTTTATTTTTCCGTAATTCACAAGCTCGAAAAATTCAAATGAGTATCAAACTGACCGTAAAAACTGGTAAAATTTCTTCCTGAAGTGCAGACTGATGAAGTATAGTGATCTCCCATACAAAGGGAAACAACTGCTGTCCATCTAGGCGTATTTGTTTGACATTAACGTATTGTAATTGTAATGGTAATGTAATGAGATATCTTTTGTCTATTTGTTTATTATGATTTTGTGACACATACAGTATGCACCTTTTTGTGACAGTCCGAAATACATTTCATAATGTAAATAATGAAATTTTTATCAATATAGGCAATATCGGTAATAAAGTTTCTTATTTAGAATGGATGCTAGTTATACGTTCTCTCCGGAATGTTCCTGATTAAAAATCAAGTTCTATCTGCTGGTTACCGGCTTTTAACATGCAACGTAAACACTAGTAATTATCGGAACAGGTAAATATAAAACGATAAAATAGTCATAGTACTGAATTATTGATCGAGAAGTTTTGATGTTGCATTTCTAAAAGTTGATAGTTATTTTGTTTAAGATATAAAATTACCGTTAAATTTCTTTCAGTTATTTTTGTCACAGATATATTTTATTCGCACTCTTATACATTCGTACATGGCTCCTTCGTGCATATTCGTACTTCGATATTTTTTATTGATATCAGAACTTTACATGTATTTAAACTTTATATTACTGTCATAGCTCAGAACTGTTCATTATTTAGTGTAGAAAATATGGAAGCAGCCAGATGGCTCATTCACCAAAGCCATACTGGTCGGAGACCATCAACCGGACACTTTTGGAACATTTTTCCGTACAGATTTCATAATTTTTAACCTAGAGACCAAATAATTTGACACAGTTCAGCTAGGTTCTTCTCCTAACTAATAAACTAGTTTGTTTATTTCTGATTGTATTGACACTTATATCTGAGGCTCAACAAGGAGGGTATCAAAATTACCTAAATTGTCTACACTACAGTACCATGTGTCCCGACAGATATGTACATGATGTGATTTAATTCAGATAAAAGCCTGGATGTTTTGATTTTTGATTTGTAACATGATATGCAATATGTCAGCAACAAATGCTGAAGTTTTGGATATTCTATTATTCACTCTGCAAATGATTATAGCCGGTATATGAGGTCAGGCATTGCTTTCTTGACCCCCGAATTTCAAAGTTAACATTCTTGAAATAGACATTTAAATATTACCATTTACGGAGGTTCAAATAAATTCATTTACTCAATTTTAAAAGAAACATGCACTTATTGTTGATAAAAAATTGACTGACAACCACTGAACAAAGAAAATACTAAATTAAGCACTTTCGGGGCCGTCCGGGTTTGGTGGTTGTCCGGTTTTGGTGGTCCCCAATCAGTACATGTATGGCACACTGTCACAATAGTCCTTCAATATGAAAGACAACGCATTTTCTTTTTTACAGTTTTATGTTTATCGGAAAAGCAGATTCGACCAATGTAAAAATAGCTTCCAATCAGCCGTTTAGTTTTAAATATTTGGACTATCAATCACAATTGCTGTTTTAACTTGCTTTAATTGTGTGCCTATAAATTTTCACTTAAGTAATTGGTCAGATGTTGGTTGTGTGCGTATATCAGTAATTGGTCAGATGTTGGTTGTGTGCATATATCAGTAATTGGTCAGATGTTGGTTGTGTGCGTATATCAGTAATTGGTCAGACATTGGTTGTGTGTGAAATCAATAATTGGTGGGGTGTTGGTTGTGTGCATATATCAGTTATTGGTGGGATGTTGGTTGTGTGCATAAATAAGTAATTGGTTGGATGTTGGTTGTGTGCATATATCAGTGATTGGTCAGATGTTGGTTGTGTGTGTATATCAGTAATTGGTTATGTGTTGTTTGCGTGTGTATATCAGTAATTGGTTGGATGTTGGTTGTGTGCTTATATCAGTAATTGGTTGGATGTTGGTTTTGTGTGATATCAGTTGTTGGTTGTGTGCATATACCAGTAATTGGTTATGCGTTGTTTGCGTGTGTATATCAGTAATTGGTTGGATGTTGGTTGTGTGCTTATATCAGTAATTGGTTGGATGTTGGTTTTGTGTGATATCAGTTGTTGGTTGTGTGCATATACCAGTAATTGGTTATGCGTTGTTTGCGTGTATATCAGTAATTGGTTGGATGTTGGTTGTGTGCTTATATCAGTAATTGGTTAGATGTTGGTTCAGTGTGATATCAGTTATTGGTCAGATGTTGGTTGTTTGCATATATCAGTAATTGGTCAGATGTTGGTTGTGTGCGTATATCAGTAATTGGTCAGATGTTGGTTGTGTGTGATATCAATAATTGGTCAGATGTTGGTTGTGTGCATATATCAGTAATTGGTCAGATGTTGGTTGTGTGTGATACCAATAATTGG
The DNA here is from genome assembly GCF_026571515.1 of Ruditapes philippinarum. Lineage (NCBI taxonomy): Eukaryota > Metazoa > Mollusca > Bivalvia > Venerida > Veneridae > Ruditapes > Ruditapes philippinarum. Next base: position 45,427 of record NW_026863723.1, on the reverse strand, counting down.
TCAGATGTTGGTTGTGTGCATATATCAGTAATTGGTGGGATGTTGGATGTGTGCGTATATAAGTAATTGGTTGGATGTTGGTTGTGTGCGTATATCAGTAATTGGTTGGATGTTGGTTTTGTGTGATATCAGAAATAAGTCATATGTTGGTTTTGTGCATATATCAGTTATTGGTCAGATGTTGGTTGTGTGCATATATCAGTAATTGGCCAGATGTTGGTTGTGTGCATATCAATAATTGGTCAGATGTTGGTTGGTTGCATTTATCAGTAATTGGTGGGATGTTGGTTGTGTCCATATATCAGTAATTGGTTATGTGTTGTTTGTGTGTGTGTGTATATCAGTAATTGGTCAGATGTTGGTTGTGTGCATATATCAGTAATTGGCCAGATGTTGGTTGTGTGCATATCAATAATTGGTCAGATGTTGGTTGTGTGCATTTATCAGTAATTGGTGGGATGTTGATTGTGTGCATATATCAGTAATTTGTCAGATGTTGGTTGTGTGCGTATATCAGTAATTGGTCAGACATTGGTTGTGTGTGAAATCAATAATTGGTGGGATGTTGGTTGTGTGCATATATCAGTTATTGGTGGGATGTTGGTTGTGTGCGTAAATAAGTAATTGGTTGGATGTTGGTTGTGTGCATATATCAGTAATTGGTCAGATGTTGGTTGTGTGCGTATATCAGTAATTGGTTATGTGTTGTTTGTGTGTGTATATCAGTAATTGGTCAGATGTTGGTTGTGTGCATATATCAATAATTGGTCAGATTGTTGGTTGTGTGCTATATCAGTAATTGGTCAGATGTTTGTTGTGTGTGATATCAATAATTGGTCAGATGTTGGTTGTGTGCATATATCAGTAATTGGTGGGATGTTGGTTGTGTGCGTATATAAGTAATTGGTTGGATGTTGGTTGTGTGCATATATCAGTAATTGGTTGGATGTTGGTTTTGTGTGATATCAGAAATAAGTCAGATGTTGGTTGTGTGCATATATCAGTAATTGGCCAGATGTTGGTTGTGTGCATTTATCAGTAATTGGTGGGATGTTGGTTATGTGCGTAGATAAGTAATTGGTTGGATGTTGGTTGTGTGTGTATATCAGTAAATGGTCAGATGTTGGTTGTGTGCGTATATCAGTAATTGGTTGGATGTTGGTTGTGTGCATATATCAGTAATTGGTTGGATGTTGGATTTGTGTGATATCAGTAATTGGTCAGATGTTGGTTGTGTGCGTATATTAGTAAATGGTTATGTGTTGTTTGTGTGCGTATATCAGTAATTGGTTGGATGTTGGTTGTGTGCTTATATCAGTAATTGGTTGGATGTTGGTTGTGTGCTTATATCAGTAATTGGTCAGATGTTGGTTGTCAGTGTGATATCAGTTAATTGGTCAGATGGTTTGTTGTGTGCGTATATCAGTAATTGGTCAGATGTTGGTTGTGTGCATATATCAGTTATTGGTCAGATGTTGGTTGTGTGTGATATCAGTAATTGGTCAGATGTTGGTTGTGTGCATATATCAGTAATTGGTGGGATGTTGGTTGTGTGCATATATAAGTAATTGGTTGGATGTTGGTTGTGCGTGTATATCAGTAATTGGTCAGATGTTGGTTAAAATAATGTTTGATATCAGTAATTGGTTGGATGTTGGTTGTGCGCGTATATGTATGAATGTTAATAAAGCTATTAATAAACCATCATATTTTAGGTCTGTTATAAACATTACAATTGACACCACTACATCATTTTGTCATCATTTTGTTTGTTGAACAACCATGTCAATGATTATATTTCTTAGGTTTTAAATAGAGATTTAAAAAGACTTAAAATTTTCTCCAAAAAATCTTAAAGAGTAGTTATTTGGAAAGTGGCATGCCAACATTACCTAGTAATAATTTGTAAAAGGTTTTGACTCTTTGAGGTCAGCATTAGCCCTGTTGTTAAATTTTCTTGTTTGAAACTGAGACTTATCAAATTTATTGATTGCTATTTTTAATTATTTCAAGATTAGTAAAATAATATAATAAAGAGGTGTTGTCAAGTTAAAAAAAACTGTTTTTTCCACTTTCTTTTTTCATTAATATCATCAATTTGGCACATTAACTATTTTAAATAATGAAATTACAAGCTTTTTTTCTTTCCAGATCCATTGGTTGCATTTTTAAGAAAGGTTGACAGAGCTAGAGATCAAACTAGGATTCAGAACATGGATATGCAGGGAACCAGCCATCATCGCTTATCAGACTTTACTCATAATATACCATCTGTGTTTGCAGCTGTACTGTATGGAACATGTTCTGTTTTAATTGCATTTATCAACAAACTCCTCATGACCACATACCAGTTTGACTTCCCTGTGTTCATAATGATGTCTCAGATGCTGTTTACAATCATTGTCTTAGAGATATTAAGTCTTCCCTGTATAGCAATTTTAAATATGCCTAAATATACACTAGAACGTGGGAAGATGTTTGCTTTACCAGCATTGTTTTATGGAATAAATTCAGTGTTAGCTCTAAATGCATTAAGCCATATGAATATTGCTCTGTATGGAGTGTTGAAACGCTGTGTTCCTCTTGTAACAATGGTACTGTCTGTTGTTATCTTGAAAAAGGGATGGCCATCAAAGCTCACCATAGGTTCTGTAGCATTTCTCACCCTTGGATGCATAGTTGCAGGTAAGCAGATTTATTTCTTTTTGAGGCAATACATACATGAATACTGTACAGAAAACAAAGCCAACAACAAACAGACATGAAACAAAGTAATTTATTGTATACTGTTATATGAAAACTTTAACAATATGTGCTTACATATATATATTGAAGTATGTTAGGTCATTGAAAATTATGTAAAGGGGATCCTTTGGAGAAGTAACCGGTAAAATCTTTATCTCTGTTTGAATGAACAGGCAATAAAAATGGCACAAAAGACAGATATTTACTTTAAATTGACACACTCGGTTATTTTTTAAGCTACAAGGCATATAGTAATTGAACCATTCGCCCGTCAGTGTAATACTATGAGGTTAACATAAACCTGCATGTTGAATTTGTCTTTAAGTTCTGCCTGTACCTATGGCTTCATAATTTACGCACTTACTTTCTTATCAATACAAAGTATATTATATTTACAAATTATATAACTGGAGTCATGGTCAATGTCTCTGGTGTAAAAAATGAATTTATACATATTTACTGATACAGTCTTTATTTTAAGTTAATGTCTTTCTGTTTAATACAGACATGCATAGGGAGATCCCCGTTCTTCGGGTTTAGAATATTTTGAATGATCATACCTTGGGTGGTCCAGTGTTGGGAGTCACAAGGTGACCGGTGCTAACAATAGATTTTTTACACTTTTACAGTCTTATATTGCTTCAGCTAGAAGAAACATACCACAGGTGGTGCTAAAGGTTTGGGTGGACTTTGGGGTCACTGGGTCTTGCATTTATATAAATTTGATATATTTTTATTGGTATGTTGAATATCAACTTCATCAAATAGCAATGGCATGGAAAATTATATTTTTCACGATAACAAAACAACATGACACTTTGGTGGGGGGAGCATTTTTCTGTACATAACTGAGTGAATAGGTAAACCTTTTTTTTGAGAAATTGTTACTGACAAGAATCTGGGCCGGGAACATTTGTGTTTATGAAACGCGTTCATGTTTTGTATGATTATTTAAATCATGCTCGAGTTTATAATTAATTCTATTTCAGGTTATGGGGATCTAACTTTTAACTTATTAGGATACAGTTGTGGCATCCTGAGCAACATTGCACAGTCTGTGTACCTGCTACTAGTCCAGCAGGTCACAAATGGTAAACTATCAACTGTAGAATCTCTTCAACTCAACAGCATCAACACGCTGCCATTGCTTGCCATCTTTTGTGTTCTGAATCAAGAAATCTATCATATATTAGATTTTCCATATTATTACCATTGGTCTTTCATTGTTGTATTTTTCCTGGCTATAAGTTTAGGATGTTTGTTGAATTATTCATTGTTTTTATGTACAAGTTTGACATCTGCCCTTACTACAAGTGTTGTTGGGGGTCTTAAAGCTTTGGCACAGACATTACTGGGGATCTTTACGTTTGGTGGAGTGAGTAACAATATCTCGACAATGCTCGGTATTTCTATGAGTGTTACAGGAGGACTGACATATATTTTTGCCAAGTACAGAGAAAACAGGAAGAAGCATTCTGTAGATATGAGAAAAATTATGAGTTTTTCAACAGCAGAAGATCTGAAGACACTTCAAGAGAATGGTAAAATAAAGAACAGTATATCGTCATCATCTGTACGAAGTGTTAAACTAGATATACCTACTCATAACCATTCTCATAACCAGTCGTAACAGAAAGTTTTAGCTTTGCTTATATATACACATGTACATGTATATTTATATATATGTGGGCACTTTTGATGTGATATAAGTATAATGATGTTATATAATGATTCTCTTTCACAATCATGGTCATTCTTTGCCTTGTACTGATATTTACTATAGTAGCTCACAAGGTAAGCTTCTGCAATCACCTGATATCTGTACTGCCTCAATTACATTTTGTTTAACCAATAAGAAAAGACTGAGACACAGGTGTGTTCTATGACTACATGTTTAATGCTTGAGATAAACTTTTTACAGGATTTATTTGCAAATGGCCAGTCATTTTGCACATGGCATGCTTCTATGCCATATTTGGATCTGTCACTCTTCAATAAGTAGTATATAGTCTCATTATATAAACCTTACACTGTTGCTTAATTTATGTGTTTGACAGTTTAAAAGGCTTTTTTCATGTTATGCTTCTGTGTTTAATTCAACATATTTTTTCAATAAAGTAAGAGGAGGCGTTGTGTCTCAAAGTTTGTCAAGTAATTGATCATGCCTATGAACAATTTTTGTATTGGCCTTGAATTTGTGGAAGCTTCTTTGCTTCGACTATAACTTAGAATTGCTCTTACATCCTTAATTACAACATACAGGATCTTTAAAATCATTTTCCAGTGATAAACAACATTATAAAAATGCACTCAAATGATTCACTTTGAAAAGTTCCGGTTTTTATCAATTGTTTTTTTTTTTAGCTCACCTGAGCTTGCTCAGGGTGAGCTTTTTAGGATCGATGAATGTCCGTCGTCCGTCCGGCCGTCCACAATTGCTTGTGAACACTCTAGCGGTCGCATTTTTGCCTCAATCATCATCAAACTTGGTCAGGATGCTTATCTAGTTGAAAGCTCGGATAAGTTCGAATATGGGTCATCTCAGATGAAAAACTAGGTCACAAGAGCTAAAAATAGAAAAACCTTGTGAACACTCTAGAGGTCACATTTTTGACCCAATCTTCATCAAACTTGGTCAGGATGTTTGTCTAGGTGATAGCTCGGATGAGTTCGAACATGGGTCATCTCGGATGAAAAAGTAGGTCACAGGAGCTATAAATAGAAAAACCTTGTGAACACTCTAGTGGTCACATTTTTGAACCAATCATCATCAAACTTGGTCAGAATGCTTGTCTAGTCAATTGCTTGGATGAGTTCGAACATGGGTCATCTCTGATGAAAAACTAGGTCACAGGAGCTAAAAATAGAAAAACCTTGTGACCACTCTAGTGGTCACATTTTTGACCCAATCATCATCAAACTTTGTCAGGATGCTTGTTTAGATAATAGCTCAGATGAGTTCGAATATGGGTCATCTCGGATGAAAAACTAGGTCACCGGAGCTATAAATAGAAAAACCTTGTTAACACTCTAGCGGTCACATTTTTGCATCAATCATCATCAAACTTGGTCAGGATGCTTATCTAGTTGATAGCTTGGATGAGTTCGAACATGGGTCATCTCGGATGAAAAAGTAGGTCACCGGAGCTAAAAATAGAAAAACCTTGTTAACACTTTAGCGGTCACATTTTTGCATCAATCATCATCAAACTTGATGAAGATGCTTGTCTAGGTCAAATAACTCGGATGAGTTCGAACATGGGTCATCTCGGATTGAAAAACTTAGGTCACAGGAGGCTTAAAAATAGAAAAAACCTTGTTTAAAACTCTAGTGGTCACAATTTTGACTCAATTGTCATCAAACTTTGGTAAGGAAACTTGTCTAGGTCATTGCTGGGAATAAATCGAACATGGGACATCTCGGAAAAACTAGGTCACAGGAGCTAAAAATAGAAAAATCTTGTTAACCGACTCTAGTGGCTACTGTTGTGATCCAAATATTCTGTTAATTGGTCTGAAAGTTTGTTTTTGATGATTTCTAAGTCAAGATCGAACATGGGTCATCTTGCTGATGAAAAAAACTAGGTCACACCGCCCAAATATGGAAAAACCTTGTTAACATTCTAGTGGTCACATTTTCGACTCCATTATCATCAAACTTGGTCAGAATGCTTGTTCTAGGTAATTGCTTGGATGAGTTCGAAATCGCAATGTGAAACTAGGTCACCAGAGCTAAAAATAGAAAAATTCTTGTTAACACTCTAGTTGCTACTGTTTTGATCCAAGTATCCTGGAAATTGGTCTGAAAAGTTTGTTTTGATGATTTCTAGGTCAAGTTTGAATATGTGTCACCTGGGTAAAAAACTAGGTCGCACTGCTCAAATATGGATAATCCTTGTTAACACTGTAGTGGTCACATTTTTGACTCACCTGTCATGAGACTTGGTCAGAATGCTTGTCTAGGTAATTGTTTGGATGAGTTTGATAATTCAGGTGAGCGATCTAGGGCCATCATGGCCCTCTTGTTTACATGATAACCTCTAAATGCTTTCCCAATTTAGGTTTTTTTTTAGATACTTTTAAGAATTGTTAATTGTTTTAACAACTTTCATTTGTAAACAAGGATTTATACAATATTGTCTTTTTTTAAGTGCCTACAAAGGTAGTACAAATTACTTTATTTTTTATGTTATCTTGAAATGCTTTTATACATTTTTAATGAGCTTTCAGTCATTTTGTAATTAAATTTCTTTCAACGAAAGTATGAGCATTATTGATATAGTTTTATTATTTCTCTTGGACTGCTTTATTTGAGCCATGTCATTACAAAACCCAACGTAATGGGTTTGCGACCAACATGGATCCAGACCAGCCTGCGCATCCGCGCAGTCTGATCAGGATCCATGCTGTTCACTTATAAACCCTCGTACAAGTACCGAAACTGATAGCGAACAGCATGGATCCTGATCAGACTGCGCGGATGCGCAGGCTGGTCTGGATCCATGCTGGTCGCAAACCCATTACGTTGGTTTTGTCGTGACACAGCTCATTTAATTTTGATTTCAACAGTTCTACACAAAAATGATGAAGATCTTTTTAAATATTAGGGAATAAACTTTAGCAAAATGCATTTTTGATAATATTATGAAACAGTTCATCTTTAAAGATGTTAAACTGTCATTCCCGGAAGACATTTGAATATTGTTGTTTGTAATAAGTTTTATATAAATGTTGAGACATAAAGTTGGAAAAAATAAATTTCCTGTCATCTTGCCTTCAACACATTTATGCTGATTTTTATGAAACCTTAAAGTGTTCAAACTACTAAAACAATTAGCCTGTTAAAGTGACCAAATAATGTCCCAGCCACATAGTATTGCCAAAAATTATATGCAACGAGTCCATTTATGTAAAAGTAGCCCTAACTTCATGAGTAAAATCAGACCTTACTGAAACATGCTAGATAACACATGGAGTAGGACTGTTTACAAAGAATGTTTATACACTATTTAAACTCTTTATATACTTTTCTTAATGGATTATTTTTAAGATATTTGTTTTGTAATGTTAAAGCATGTTTTTATTTTGTTTGTTTAATGTTGATGCGTTCATTTGCAGACAAGAAATGTAGCTATATATATCACCGAATTGTATAGTTAGTTTGCACTTCAGTGTGCAATTTTAGTGTTCAGAAAGTGTTCAAAATTTAATTATATTGCAAGTAGTTTTATTTTATTAAAAATTTTATTTTGCGGAGTAAAAAATGTTTGTTAGATATCTATAGAAAAATAGATTGTTATATAATGATATGATATATGATTAACTGTCACAGAAATCCTGGATGATGATCAGTTCTTGATTGGCCATTGTAGTTTTATTGTATTGATGTAAAGAATAGCCAGAAAATCTTTTGTTCTCATTTATACATCTACTTTAAAGTATAGTCTGTTTCTACAAGCTTGCTATGTTATAAATGTCATTCCTTGCCTTTAATTGCCATCTGGTTATACAGTTATTTTGTTAATTGGAGAATTTTGTTATTAATACTGAAACAAATTTTTTTATTTATAGTATATTGAAAAATCATTGTAATTTGTTTATTTTATAGTTTTGTTAAAGTAAAATGATCTGTTACTGAGATATGGTATACAGAAAAACTTTAAGATTGCTTTATAGTAAAGGTTTGTTTGTTTGTAGGGACATGATGTTGAGACAGTTATAGGCATTTTCATTGAAATACAAGTTTTGACTATGATTCTTCCATCAAATGAAATGTGATATTTTCATATTCATGTAAATCAGATGTTCATTGGAATCATTGCAGAAAGATTTTATATACATTTGTATAAGCTTTGATATAATTACAGTGTGTGACAATCAGTGGGGAAAAGTAATGTTTTAGTTACAGTTTATATTTGCAGTAAATCAGGAATGGCAAGCTACCTCAGTTAACATGTTATTTCTACCTTGTGTAAGTTACCAATTAAAAGTGCTCAGTAATTCTATTATACTTGTAAATTAAGAGACCAGCTTGTGCATTTGCACTAGGCACAAGAAGAGGAACTAGCTTCTGCTATCCTTGGCATGTGTGGCTGGATGGTTAAGGTCACCAGTTTCAAATCACATGCCCAATACTTACTGCTATGGGGTTTAATCCCATCAGGGACCTGGGAATCTTTAATGTGATGAAGCTGTTCAGCAAGCTTACTGAAAGTCAATTGTTCTAGTCAGTTGACGGTTTGTGCCTGAAATAATGCATGAAGGGTCGGCTGTGGTCTTCCTCCTACAGTAAAGCTGGAAAGTCTCCATATAACCTTTATAATGTAAACAAAATATCTGTGCAATCTAACTTAACTCTGTTCTGATGGCTACATAATTTGTGGATGTTGATATATAGAGGATATTGAATGTGTGTAGGTTCAATTCTGAATTTATTGAAAGAGTGGAATAAAATTATATTATGCAAGCATCTTGCGAGCATAATGTTATTTTATTCAACAAGTTCAATATATTCATTGATGAACCTGCACAAATATATTATTCTATTTATCACATACCCAAAATAAAGATTATTTAGAGAGCAAAAGAATCATTTTTCACTGACTTGCCTACAGTGTTATGCTAACATCTAGCTTTACCTATGTTTGTATAATGCAAATGACATCACATCAAAATATTTGCACGATTGTGCAATACCATTTTTATGGAGTAGCAAATTTGGCGCAAGTATGTGATAAATTGATATTAATAGCTGCAAATTTGAAGCACAAAAAAGGCTTCAACATTAAGTTATCAGTGTATAGGTTAAGTTTCAAGTTGAAAGACTTGAATGTGACCATCTAAACATTGACATTACATAATAGGGAAAATGGCTCTTTGTAAACAGCATGTTGATACACACAATCAAAATGATCATATGAATCAAGATAATGTTAACAGATATATACAGATATATATGAGCCGCGCCATGACAAAACCAACATAATGGGTTTGCGACCTGCATGGATCCAGACCAGCCTGCGCATTCGTGCAGTCTGATCAGGATCCATGTTGTTCCCTTACCAACCCTATTACAAGTAGAGAAACTGATAGTGAACAGCATGGATCCTGATGTGCAGGCTGGTCTGGATGGATCCAGACCAACCCATTATGTAGGTTTTGTCATGACGCGGCTTGTATCATTTATAAGGGGTAAATGCCTACATGGCAGTTTTTAAAAATCAAACTAATAGTTTAACACAGAATAAACTACAATATAAAGTTTTTTTATTCAGAAAGATTAGTAAATTTCATGAATTGACGGTAATTTTTATAAAATCCACAAATACTGTATTATACAATTTACTGCAAATTCATATTCAGTTTTATGCATGAAATTTCTTGTTTTTATCAAAACAAAGCATTTTCATGATACATACCTATTTGTCTATATTAAATGTGTATCTGTATTTACAATTCTCCAGTCATGTTCTTGTACTCATGTTGAAAGTATCATTTATTTTACTATTTATTTGTTGTGGTGGTATAACATTAACTGTGATACAGAATTTTATGATTTAAGTGTTTTTAAAAATAATAACCTGTTCTTTATTTGGTGCAGACTTTCTATAAATCTTTGTTTTTATTTACTTGTTATGTAATAATGTTTTGTGGCCAACACTTTTAAAAACACAGTTGTTTGTAGTATATGACTACATGTTACAATATTTTCGCATTTTATTTATCAATTTCTTTTAAACGCATTTATATTGGTTTAACAGCTGTTTTAAAGTACTTTGTAAAAGTAAGAAATTTTGTAAAAAAATGAAAAGTTTCTTATTGGCTCTGTAAAAAAATAACATTCCAAAATATTGAAATCAAATTTATAAATTGATTATTATAGTTTTGTAGAAGACAAAAGGTCTATAAGCTTTGATCAGATGTATAAGGCAGTTATATAATGTAAATTGTATCAAAGAAATCCAGTTTTACTGTCATCTACATGTAATTATAGTTATTTTCTTAAATAAGATCACATGGTGTATGCTTTTTTCAAAGATTTATATAACAGTGCTTCATACATTTAAATGGGCTTGTCCATATTTTCTGTACAAAACAATTCATCATTTTTAGGGAAAATTTCAAAATATATAATATACTGACTGGATAGGTAACAGTGCAGACTATGATGGGACAGCATGAATGTGACAACTTATCTTGGTCTGCACTGGTCACATGTGTAGAATTTGTTGCTGTCAGCAAGTGTTAAGTCAATATCAGTTTATGTCAGTCTTGTAATTTTAATATTGCAACTGTTAACTTTTCCTACATACATCATGGTCAATTACTTTTATGAATTACGTTTGTTCATCATTTATTCTGAAAGCATGAAAAAATTACCAAATATAACTTTGGTATAGGTATATAGGTCATGTTGACTTGACAATTTATTAAAATGAAACTTTAGACATAAGTTAAGTTTTATTTTAAAGTCTAGGAATAATTATGTGATCAAATTTGACATTGTCTTTCTTTCTCTATATGTAAAGCAAATTTTTTGCTTCTTTTGTTAATCTTTTCATTGGATTTGATCTATTTTGCTGCCAATATCATGATTATCAAATCTGTGTTGACAATTCTATGGTTCTAAGATCTACTTTGCTTGCAATATCATGATTATCAAATCAGCTGTGTTGACATTATTATGGTTATAAGATCTGCTTTATTGCCAATATCATGATTATCAAATCTACTGTGTTGACATTATTATGTTTATAAGATCTGCTTTATTGTCAATATCATGATTATCAAATCTGCTGTGTTGACATTATTATGGTTATAAGATCTGCTTTATTGCCAATATCATGATTATCAAATCTGCTGTGTTGACATTATTATGGTTATAAGATCTGCTTTATTGCCAATATTATGATTATAAAATCTGCCTTTTGACGTTATTATGGTTATAAGATCTACTTGATTGCCAATAATGAGAATGCCAGATCAGTTATTCTGTCAATATCATGATTATCAAATCTGCTGTGTTGACATTATTATGGTTATAAGATCTGCTTTATTGCCAATATCATGATTATCAAATCTGCTGTGTTGACATTATTATGGTTATAAGATCTGCTTTATTGCCAATATCATGATTATCAAATCTGCTGTGTTGACATTATTATGGTTATAAGATCTACTTTATTGTCAATATCATGATTATCAAATCTGCTGTGTTGACATTATGGTTATAAGATCTACTTTATTGCCAATATCATGATTATCAAATCTGCTGTGTTGACATTATTATGGTTATAAGATATTCTTTATTGTCAATATCATGATTATCAAATCTGCTGTGTAGACATTATTATGGTTATAAGATCTACTTTATTGTCAATATCATGATTATAAAATCTGCTGTGTTGACATTATTATGGTTATAAGATCTACTTTATTGTCAATATCATGATTATCAAATCTGCTGTGTTGACATTATGGTTATAAGATCTACTTTATTGCCAATATCATGATTATCAAATCTGCTGTGTTGACATTATTATGGTTATTAGATCTACTTTATTGTCAATATCATGATTATCAAATCTACTGTGTTATCATTATGGTTATAAGATCTACTAGTACTTTATTGTCAATATCATGATTATCAAATCTACTGTGTTGACATTATGGTTATAAGATCTGCTTTATTGCCAATATCATTATTATTAAATCTGCTGTGTTGACATTATTATAGATATAAGATCTGCTTTATTGCCAATAATTTGAATGTCAGATCAGTTATTCTGTCAATATTTAAGTATGAGATCAGCTTTGCTGGGAATGTTGTTCTTTGAAATCTGCTTAGTTATGTGATCAACTGTTCCACCAATATTGTGATAATAGTCTCTGCTGTGCTGTCAACATTGTGATAATGATATTTTATCTCTGAGATTTTTGCTGATTTCTCATAATGTTTGTTAATATATGTAATCTAATTATGTGTTACTTTATATCTATGAGAGAAATCCTTGCTGTGAGTTCCTTTTAGCTTGCTTTTACTCTGAAAGGAAGGGAAAATAGGACTACTTTCTCATTGCAGACCTATTTCACATTATACCAAACAATACCTAACAAATTTTGTATGATACACTTGGGTATGCATAATACATACACATTATATATCATGATTTATTTCAAAAACATTCCAGAAATCCTTTCATTTAATATGATTCTTCAAATTTTTGTAGGGTTATTTTAAATGTATTTTAAATTTAAAATGATTATTGCTTTGTTATTGTTAGTTAGTTTATATAATAATGTTATATTTGTACATATGTGGGAAAACAAATTTTATTCCATATTTGGTTATTTAAGATGTATTTATTTTTTCAGTTTATCAGAAGGAATAAAATATTTTTTTGAAATTTGTGTGTTATTTTTTAATAGCGGTAAAACTTAAAAACTATAATGCCCAAAGCCGAGATTATTTGGTACTTAACATCAGCAAGTACCTCTACAAAAATCTATCAAATAATGCCCCACCCCTAGGGCTTTATTAGGAAAATGAATATTTTGATAAAATGCAATGACATTATGTTCAGGGTTTAGATATTTGGCATGTCATATTGCCTAGTTGACCATTACAACATTTATATAAGTCATGCACAGAGGGACATAAAATGACCCTGTGGGTGGGGTGAGGTTATTTAGTTACATAGACTAAATAATAATCTGCTGTGTTGACATTATGGTTATAAGATCTACTTTATTGCCAATATCATGATTATCAAATCTGCTGTGTAGACATTATTATGGTTATAAGATCTACTTTATTGTAAATATCATGATTATAAAATCTGCTGTGTTGACATTATTATGGTTATAAGATATTCTTTATTGTCAATATCATGATTATCAAATCTGCTGTGTTATCTATTATGGTTATATTATGGTTATAAAGATCTACTTTAGTCAATACTTTATTGTCAATATCATGATTATCAAATCTCTGCTGTGTTGACTGTGTTGATCATTATGGTTATAAGATCTACTGTGTTTATTGAATATCATGATTATTAAATTGCATTATGGTTTTAAGATCTGCTTTATTGCAATATCATTATAGATATAAGATCTGCTTTATTGCAATAATTTGAATGTCAGATCAGTTATTCTGTCAATATTTAAGTATGAGATCAGCTTTGCTGGGAATGTTGTTCTTTGAAATCTGCTTAGTTATGTGATCAACTGTTCCACCAATATTGTGATAATAGTCTCTGCTGTGCTGTCAACATTGTGATAATGATATTTTATCTCTGAGATTTTTGCTGATTTCTCATAATGTTTGTTAATATATGTAATCTAATTATGTGTTACTTTATATCTATGAGAGAAATCCTTGCTGTGAGTTCCTTTTAGCTTGCTTTTACTCTGAAAGGAAGGGAAAATAGGACTACTTTCTCATTGCAGGCCTATTTCACATTATACCAAACAATCCCTAACAAATTTTGTACGATACATTTTGGTATTCATAATACATGCACATTATATATCATGATTTATTTCAAAAACATTCCAGAAATCCTTTTACTTAACATGATTCTTCAAAATTTTGTAGCCGTTATTTTAAATCTATTTTAAATTTAAAATGATTATTGCTTTGTTATTGTTAGTTAGTTTATATAATAATGTTATATTTGTACATATGTGGGAAAACAAATTTTATCCATATTTGGTTATTTAAGATGTATTTATTTTTCAGTTTATCAGAAGGAATAAAATATTTTTTGAAATTTGTGTGTTATTTTTAATAGCGGTAAACTTAAAAACTATAATGCCCAAAGCCGAGATATTTGGTACTTAACATGAGCAAGTACCTCTACAAAAATCTATCAAATAATGCCCCACCCCTAGGGCTTTATTAGGAAAATGAATATTTTGATAAAATGCAATGACATTATGTTCAGGGTTTAGATATTTGGCATGTCATATTGCCTAGTTGACCATTACAACATTTATATAAGTCATGCACGGAGGGACATAAAATGACCCTGTGGGTGGGGTGAGGTTATTTAGTTACATAGACTTTTATGTTAGAAAATGACTTCCTCTTAGAAACTACGATGTCTAGATCTAAGATATTTGGCATGTAGCATCACCTTGTGGTCTTCAAGAGTTAAACAAATGGTCTTGTCCTTGGGGTCACTTAGTTGGTATAGACTTATAATTATTGTGAAACTGCAATGCACAGTAGCATAACCTTCCTTAAAGTTCTAAAATCATGCCTCTTCGTTTACAAGTCATATATCTTTAAAATACTTTATTTGGACTCTTTATTTTAAACTCCAATGGCAGCGGCTAAGATATTTCCTCTTAACTCATACTATAGCCTTATAATAAACAACAAACAATATGATACTGTTTGATAATTTATTATATGTATGGAGCACTTCGACGATCACTGTGAATTTAAAGAACGGAAAAACAAATTTAAAAATTGGCAAATATCTTGACATGATCTAAACGCTCCTTTAAATTGTCTTTAATGTAATCATCTTTAGCATTTTCACTGACCCAACGACCATGTCTCTTAAACATACGTTATTTAATTCCACAGCAGCGGTAGCACCACTGCTTCTTAAAGAATGTAATGAGTATTTACTTATATCTGTTATATCAGATACACGTGGTTTCAAAGCGTTTAAAACATCTCGCGCAAGCTAGTATAAGAAATTAACAATTTTATAGTTAAAATTATCACGAGTCTAATGAAAAAGCAAGCATAATACCGAAATAGATCTAATTGATATGATAACATGAACATAAACTTTCTTCAATATTATCAGATATTATATTTATACGAAACCAATCCAAATTATTAAGAAAAAAACACCGTTCAGCAAGTTATGTGAAGATGAAACTGAACATTTGCTCCAGAAAGCAAATTAATTTTAACATCAACTATAGTGAGCAAAATACTATTTGATAAATTTCAATTACAGCTTCAGTGAGCAAATTATCCAACCTTCCTGTGAGCAAAATACTTTTAAATAAACTCTAGTGAGTTTTTGTTCTGACAGCTCCAGTGAGCAAATATAATTTTTAACAGGATCAATGAAAAATCTGCTCCAGCGATCATAATATTTAATACAACTCTAGTAATCATATGATCTAAATACAGCTGCAATCTCATTGGTCCAAACAGTAGTCAAACGAACTTTTCATAAAATCATATTCACTGGGTGAAGTATCATATTCACTGGGTGAAGTATCATATTCACTGGCTGAATTGGATTTTCCCAATCTAAATATAGATTGAGACTCACATTCAATGACCATACACCGTAGACTTAATTACGCGTGTTAAAATTAAAACATAAATGTTGCGTTTTGTTCTTTATGGCATATTTCTCGATTCAAATATCATTACTAGTCTATACTATTATACATAAAGGCTACATCGCAATGATGAATATAAATTTAATTTACTTTTGTATGCGCAGCGTTCGAGTAATCGTTGCACGCCTAACAAGTGTGTCTTCTTTCTCGCGCGCCAACGAGGCAAACATTGTACATGTATATAAGGTGTGTGTGTGTGTGTGTTTTTTTTTTAATTCTTAGCCTTTTCATATAATACAACAATTACTGACTAGTGAGCCATAGAATATGATGTGATATTCACCGGCAGAAAGTCATATTTATTTATTTATTTCTCATCAATGTACACAGTTAAAATACATATAAAATACAATATAAATGCACATTGCCAATCTATAAGATTTACAAGAGACTAAAGGTTGACTTACTATTTACATATAAAATTCTAAAAAATCTAAAATACCCTTGCTAATTTAAACCAGAGTAGAACATATGATAAAATGAATCTACTGATGTAATTTAAAATATTGAGGTAGCAAATTACTTCAAAAAATTCTATATAGAAATTATGTTGTGGTTAAATTTAATCAAAATGCGGTTTAGAAGATTATTAGCAAAGGTATTTTCTAAATCGTAAATGTATATCTAAGAACACATAAAAGTTATTTAAAATAATGTCAGTTGTATAAAATTAGTTTTCTTCTATTCAATATGTTAAAACAGGTTTTGGCAGTTAAAAATACAATGTCTGCATTGGAGAGAATATATCCTACTTTATCAATGTCTGAGAGGGCATCAAAACCATCGTTTAGCATTTGTGCTTCTCGAATCAAGTCGTTTCGAATGGAATCATATAGAGGGCAATATAATAATACATGCTTTTCATCCTCTACAATAGTTTGACAGTGGGAGCACAATCGTTGTTCCACTGGCAAACCATTGTAGCGTCCTAACTCAATACCAATTGGAGCTGTGCCACTGCGAAATTTAGCTAAGGCACCCCTGTGTGACCTGTTCAAAATTAACTTACAATAATTTTCAGTTTCAAAGTTATTCTTGAATGTTTTATATAATCTTAATTTGTTTCTGCCAGAGCCATTTCGGCCTGATTCTTGATTAACAGTACAGTTCCAATTATGAATGTAATCTTCCAGTACTTTAGGCAATATAATATTAAACAACTCTTGTTTTTGGATTTTCAACATTGCAAAATCTTTCCATATTATACTTCTTAAACAACGTACAGACTTTAAAATTCCAATTCTTACATCTGTTACCTGACTTATTACTTGCCCATAAACATATTTGTTTATTTAACCTCTCTATATTCATATTACTTAATCAACTCCAGTTTGCTAAAACAGTTTTCCAACAAAAATATATTAAAGGTTTCCAACCGATATCTCCACAGACTGCTGCATTTGGAGTATATCTTCCAACATTCAAAAAGTAGCGTGCAGCTCTATTCTGCACAGCATTAATACAAGAGAAAGTATCACAGCCCCAAACAGACGATGCATATGTGATAACTGGAACAACAGTAGCTTCGTACATTTTTGTATATGCTTCATAAGGAATACCTCCAAAAACTCTAGTTTTAGCAATTAACATTCCTAATGCTCTATGAGCAGCCTGAGCAACAGTTTTAGCTGTAATAGAATAATCAAGGTGTTCGGTCAAAACAAGACCGAGATATTTGTACTGTGTAACATAGTTTAAAGTTGTATCTCCTATTTTAAATACATAATCTGAACAAGTTAAAGATGGATTTCTAAAGTGAAGAATGTTAGATTTTAGTGGGTTAACATTCATATGGTTTGTAATACACCAATTATGAAGAACATTTAACATACTTTGAAGATCATTTTCACTTTCTGCTATAAGAACAATATCATCGGCATATAACAGGATTGGTACGTTCTCACCATCAATATCAACCCCACTGCCTGTGGCTTTCAATTTCAAGGCCAAATCATTAATATACAGGTTGAATAGTAAAGGTGACAAGGAACAACCCTGCTTAAGTCCGGTGTTCACATAAAACCAACCAGTGTTAAAATTGTTCAGTTTAACAGAGTAGAGTACATTTTAATAAACTGACTTTACAGCATTTATAAGTTGATTGTGAAAACCAAGTTTAGACAATTTAATGTATAAAAGCTCTCTATTTATTGAATCAAATGCCTTTTTAAAGTCTATAAAGGCACAGAAAGTTGACAGACGTTGCTTCTTTCTAGTATCGATAATACTTGTTAAAGATTGAATGTGATCTACTGTACTCCGACCTGGTCTAAACCCATTCTGACCTTCGGAAATTATATCTTTTTCAGAACACCATGCATTTAGTCTTTTATTTATTAATGTACAATATATCTTATATATAACTGGTGTTATTGCTATACCCCGATAAGACAAAGGATCTTTTGGATCACTAGTATTTGACTTAGGAATTGGTTTAATAAAAGTTTTGTTCCATATCTGTGGCAAAAATCCTGATTTAAAACATTTGTTAAATAATTTATGCAAAAAGGAGATTACAAATTCATTTTTCAAAATTCTGGAAACAAAGTGATCCCTCGGAAGCATTAATCACAACAAAATAACATAAGAATTGCAGACTCGGTTTGATTAATACTTCACCGGGCAGTTCATCAACACCAACCGCCCTGTTTCGTTTAATGTCAAGTACAGCTAATTTGACTTCTTGTTCGGTAAAATCTTGTATAAAAACACTATTATCAATATCAGGATTGATTGACAAGTTAACATCAACATTTTCACTATCAACAATTATATCATTACCTGTATTGTACAAATTACAAAAATCATTTTTCCATTTATCAAAAACGACATCTTTTTCTTGCGATAGTACACCATTATTATCAAAAACTTCCATAGGGATATCACTTATTCTGTTATCCCTTATCCCAACTCTACCAATAGACTTCCAAAAATCAGGAGAGTTATCTTTAGCAAGTGATAATAATTCATTTTGTACACTTAACCAGTGAGACCTTTTACAACTCTGAACTTTACGGTCAAAATGTTTACGTTTGCTAACAAATTCATGTTTCAATCTATTTTTATGACCATTATTACATTTGCGCCAACTTTTTTCAGCATCACACAAGTCATTCCATAACTCTTGTAAATCATTATTCCACCAAGGCTTTCGCAATCTCCTGCGCTTATTACTTGTTCCATATTTAATTATAGAACATTTGCATGAAAGCTTATCTTGCATTTCAGTTTTAACTAATGAACAAAATTGTGAGTAAATATTGTCTATTTCTTCTTGATTTCTATTTTCTATATCAAGCCTTTCAACAGTTTCTAACACATTGTGCGTTAGCAGATCATTACAAAAACCTTGGGGAATATTTCTTACATCATATTTCTTTAAATTCAACACTAAAGGTTGATTTCTTTTACCAATATTTGTGTCATTATCACTACAACCTCTATATATATTATTCAATTGACTTATTTTACAAATACATGAAATAATAGAATGATCCGGTATAATACGAGGTTCTATACCTAGTTCAGAAACATTTCTGCTTAGTAGTTCAGTAGGTCTAATAACATTAAATTCTTGGTAGTTATCAAGATGTTCGTAAGGAATAATAATGTAGTCTACTACAGATTTCCCCCGAGTCGAGACAAACGTAAAATCATTTGTGGTATAGTTTCTCCCATTTAAAATACAGCAATTACTATCTATCAAAAATTTAATGAAATATTCACCATATAAATTTTTGTTAAAGTCAACAACATGTCTTTCATTTACATCATCAATTCCTTGTATAAAATATGTCATGTTTGTAATGCGACTGTTAAAATCTCCACATATTATAAATTTGCCTGAATTTTGAAATTCATATATATTGACCAAGGCGATAAATCATATTCAATGGCTCACTAGTCAAGTAAGTAAAACAAGAGAAACTACTCAATCTTAGTTTATTTATCATTTAATCCGAGTTAATTCCCCGAACAACCAACATGCCGAATTAAAATAACACCATAGATTTCTTACATTTTGTGTAATATTTAGCCTCTGTAGACAACAAAAACAACCATGAAACGGCCATAACGGTGCTGATTTCCATAGCGGGACAATAAATATTTCCCATGCCCGATCTAAAATCATCTTATTCAAAACCCTGTGAATAAGATAAAAAGGGGGCACAAACAATCCAAATTCTCCACCAAATTGACATTACGCCAGAGAAGAGATTGCTCCGCCCACTCATTCACGTGACCCGGTCATTAAAAGACGGTACCAACGTTTACGCGAAACTGTCATGCCACTTAAGTGACTAATGTCATTTAATAGTTCATTGTGTTATGGTGTTTAAAAAAGTAACAAATGACTGCATTCACGCATTAATGATGAATAAAATGTTTAGCAAAGATCTTGTTATATTTCTTCCTGACATCAAGGAAGATGCTACTGACAAAATATCATTTTAGTTTACAAATTCAAAGATAATTAAAATTGATGTAGTAGAACTTATAAATAGTAAAAAAAAAATTATAAATGAAACAGTATCATTTACCAATGTTTTTGGGTTTTTATGTGCAAAATCACTTATATAAAATGCATTTGCGCATGAATTGTCAAAATTAAATGAGAAAATTGCCCATGCGTAACTTTGTTGCATGATATATGATTACATGTATATGTTTATTTGTACATTAGATATTTTCGTGAAAAAAACGCAATATTATTCACTTCAAAATAAATTTCACATATACCACACCTCAACTTTACATTAAAACCGTGATCAGATATGATGTTATTGAAGCAGATGTATTTAAAATATTTAATCTTTAATCTTAATTCATTGAGCTTTAATAGAAATATTTAGGTAGGATAACTTCACCTGAAATACTTATTGCATATTTTTTCATTTTATTTGCAAGTACTTTTTTCTACTGCAGCATTTTATTGACAATATGTTATAGACGAACAAAAAATGACCTTATAATATATTACGTGATTATGAATAGACATAATTGTAATGAAGGACGGAATAGAGTATTTGCATGACATTTTTCCCTGTTTAATGCAATGTGGTGAGCCAGGCGTAACGAGAAAGAAAAGCCAGCTACAAACTTGTAACAATCACAAATTTATTACAGAAAAATTATTAAAGAAAAATTAAATAACAATTTATGTTTACAAATACCTGACGTCCAAATAAAATTATAAATCTCAAATATCTTGTCTGATCCTGGAATGATCCCTTTTTGAATAGCACAGTTAAATCCAAGTTAAATCCAAGAACACTTTAGAATAAATTCCCACAATAAAATCCACAAGAGTAATTTAATCTATTTAAAAAACCAAGCGCCAATAAATCACTTAATATCCAAGTTGAATAATACTCTAAATGACTTGAAAGGTAACTGATGACTTAAAAGGAACTGGTGACTCAAAAGGGTAACTGATGACTTAAAAGAGTAACACGAATGAAAAATATCCCCTTATATATATTTAACTAAGAACTTTCCAGAATAGTCTTCCATGTTCTACAGTAATCATAATCTAGCAACTTCAACAATAAAGAACATTCAGCAAATTTCTATCTAAATATAATGCATGAATCATAATCTAGAATTTTCTACAACAGTTAAGAAAGTTCTAGTACATACATGTAGTTTATGTTCTAAAAATAGAACAGTGATAATACTATAAACAGATAATATGTTGCATACATAACACCTACCTGCTATATAACTTATTTTCTTCATATATAGAAAGTTACTGATATTTTTTTTTTTTTGTAAAATGAACTACTGACTCCATCTGTCAATATGTCAGGATATTTTGTAACGCAGATATACTGTTTTAATAGCTTAAAATTGACAAAAAAATTCAAAATTTCAATATTAATACAGTAAAAACCCTCAATTAAGACCACCATCGGGACTGGACAAAAGTGGTCTTAATTGTGGGGTGGTCTTAATTGTGAATATTCTTATATAAGCTTACACACTTTTTGACCATGGTCTATTTTAATCATTTTGTATGAACAAACAATATATATATACCTGCAAATACAACATAAAACTATGTTATAAATTAACATCTGATGGGAGAAAGAAATTTAATATCAAATTCTATTTTGTCTGATTTCAATATCAATTCTAATATTAATTATGATATGATGTACAATTCACCCATCAAATAAAAAATTAGTTCTTCGCATAATCAATGTGCTTTAAGCAAGATTAAACCACTCTAATTTTCATTCTCACCTTATTTCATACAATATCCCAATGATATAAGGTGTTTTTGACACCTTGTCAAATTAGGTGTCATGCCTAAGAGCATTCAAGCTGATGATAACATCTAGGTAGGTGTTGACTTTAAATCAGTGGTCTCAATAGTGGGGTCAAATGAAGAACAAAACAAAGAATTGGGACTGAATCTGGTGGCCTAAAAAGCGGATAAGCGAGGTGATCTTAATTCTGGATAATGTAACCATTGACATAAAGAACAGAAAATTCTGCACTTTTTAAAAATGGTCTCAATAGCGGGGTGGTCTTAATTCCTGGGTGGTCTTAAGAAGTAGGGCTTCTACTGTACTACTGCACTATTGTCTAATACACATAGCTTGTTTAAGGAAAATGGCGGACTTCTCAGACATCTTAGCATGAAACTGATAACGATCGCCGATTGGCTTATCCGTCAGACCCCTGCCAGCTTGATTGACAGGCGGCGTAATGTCAATTACTGTAAAAGCATCAACACCTTGAGAACTAGGATGCCGAAACTTGGAATAAAATCTCGGCAATTTAATCTATACTCATTTTACTCATTTTTTCCAAATTGTTTTTCAATCAAAACAAAAATTTCTAGTACCCAAATCATCATTATCAACAATTTTTGACAGATAATCTTTTTCATTAAGTGAACGAGGTATCAACTCTATTTCAAGAGAAATGGACTTACATAGACATAATTTATCAATTTCTAATGAAATCTCTTGCAATTCTTTGTTCATTTTACCTTTAGTCAGTATTGAAACAACACACTGTTTATCTGAAAACCTTCATTAGTACATACATAAGTGATCGAAGTACAGAATACACTGCAAAAGCTTCCCTCCGAGTAGAGGATTTTTTACACTCTTCTGGGAACCATTGACCATGGGAAACACGTTTATAGTATTAACTTCATAACCAGCAAATCCTACTCTTGAACAAATCTGAGACGGGAATTTACATTATCTAACTTAATTTGCGTAATACTTTCCTGAGAAAGACAAATGTAAGAATCCCATGATAGAGACTGTAAAATGTAAATACTAAAAAAACGGGTCATTATCTGTGTCACAATTGTCATAGAGATGACCTGGCCTATTAAACTTGCTGCTTTTCTAACTGGCATGTGTACCTATAAATCATGCAATAACTGAGAAGCAGTTAACTTAGCCTTATCAATTCTTTCCTCGGAAACCATAATAATTCCATCTCTAGAATTCAAAATGGCCCTAAAAATTGCAAAACCTAGGCTGGAAGCGAAACACATTCTGTTTAACCTCATTTCTAAGCAACAATGCCTTTTCATAATCGCACGCACAGACCAAACCATCATATAAAAAGTTAATACCAATTTTCGTTCACTTCTCCATTTTGCAATTAAAGGTCTAGTTACTTTGGTAAAAATGTAACACGCACTCGATAACCCAAAAAGTAAAACAAGGAACTTACAAAAAAAAATCCCAAAAATTTAGTGCGTGGTAATAAAAAACACTAGATATATCAAATTTAAACACGAAGGATCCTTTTTGCAAATACGATATAGCTATCCTTAAATCTTCAAATTTCACTGACTGCTTCCATAAATGCACATTTATACTCAATCAAATTAAAACCACGAACAAGTGATAGACTTATAAATCTTTATTTTTGGCATAACTGGCTAAGAAACATCAGACCAAATGAATGATTATATGATAAATATAACTAAAACTGGAAATAAGACATAAAACATGTTAAAACCATTAAGTCTGGTGTAGTCCGAGCCAGTATGCCTCCTTCTTTCTTGGTATTGGCTTACGAGCCTAATCCCCATTAGAGGCATACTGACAAGATCTTAACCAGAAGGCATTGCTCTTCAAGGTGAGAGGCGGGGATGGATGGTGGTGTAAAATTATTTTTCTAAATTAATGTGCGTGTGAACAAAGAGCGCCGTGGAAATCGAGAGGCTGCATACGTATTGCTGCTGATGCGGGTCCTACTTTGTTGATAAGGGAGCTGAATTTAGTCACGTGGTATTAGAAACCGGATATAGGTCAAGTACCGACGATGTAAACATCAAATCGAAAGTAGAATTAATTTAGATCTTGCATAAACCGCGTTTACTACGTAAACTTCAATGTATTCACATTACGAAGATCTAATATCAATCTCTTTTTACCACTATTCTGAATATATTAACAACTCGAGTAGAACAACGTACAATAAGAGATCTCTATAAAAAATCTTTAATGGCACATTATAACATATTCTGGCTCAGATAAAGCAGGTTTTTATTTTTACAAAAAGTAATAGTAGGTGTTGAATAAATGGAATTTTGTAACCAAACTTAAGTATGTCTTAAATAAAATTGGACGCACCTATGTCATGCCAACATTGATTTTTTTTCTCAATCTTCCTTAAACTATTATACATTTTTGACCTTGTGCGTACTCATAAAAGTCATGTGTAAACCAAATTGATACTCATCTTTATACACAGCTTCATTTATTGACTAAGTGATTTGGCTTGAAAGGACAGTCTCGGCGGAAATGTCCGCATTTTCCACAAGCGAAACAGGGTCCTATAGCGGCCGAGCCATACTTCTTGGAAACGTTGAAGAAATGGTCTTCTGAGATGAGGCGAAAAATACTCCCTCTGCCGAATCCGGCAGTAGCAATCCTCGATGATTAACAATAAAGCCCAGGGTTATGGCGTACTGGAACAACAAAATCCATGTGAGTATACCTCGGAGAAAAAGAAGTTTATTGGCAGGAAATTTGCTGCCTTGTTTCTCTTTATTTCGTTTAGTAACCTTGTTCTCAGCTCTGGTGATTTTCATCGTGTTTATCACTTACAACTGGATTGCTGACATAATTTATGACTGGGTCCCAGGCTGTATTACTTGTGTCAGCTATTCGGATATGCTTGTTACGTTCTTTTACTCAGTTGATAACCTCTTCTAAATGTTCACAGCTATACTGTAATTTGCCGTTTTTGTTCCCCCACTCAACCTGCTTAACTTTTTCGTCAATATTACTATTAAGTCGTTTTGAATTTTACGTCCTTAAATTTTCCACGTTAAATCTTTCTCTGATTTAAATTTATCTACTTCTGAAAATACAGATCGAGACTTGCCTTGAAATTCATCTCTTAACATTAGAAAATCCTTCCTTTGGGAACGAAGCTCATCGAAAACAAGCTGTAATGGATTCTGAAAACCATGAGAATTGCCTTCTGCTTGCAAGTCAAGACCACGTGGTGAATTGTCCAAGTTTTCTCCTGACATTTCAAGGACATACAAGTTACACACACTACACACTAAAATTATATTTGTATGTATTGTTTTTTCATGTCCATGGGGTAAAATTGATCCTATCATAGAGAACACTTAATTTATAAAGATTTATATAGGAAAACACAATTCTTTTAGTGGGTATCTACCAAATAGCCCCGAGCATAGTAATTTTATATAACAGCGGAACTTAACTAAAAACTTTTATATTTCAGTTATTCCCTAGCATCAAAATTGGCATCATTCTAGGATTTACTTGGTCTTTTTAGACACCTACGTCTTTTTTTTTTTTTTTATAAAACTACATTACCTTGAGCACGTAGCATTGTTTGGTGGTCTTTTACAAAAGTGACTATTATCATGTCCTTGGGGTCGGGTAAAAAGGCTCCAGTCTTTTGGGCTACCTAGCTTAGGTTAAACACAAGATTGAATAGAACTAGGGGGAAAGACTGTTGACCAGAAAAAAGGAGGGCCACTAAAGTGTCAATTAAATAACATAAAAATGCAATATACAACTAGTAACAAGACACACATCCGAGCAACATAGAGGGGCGCCGCCCTGGAACGGTCAGCAGCATAAGCACTACTGGGGAGTTTAAACCGGTTAATGGTACATCAAACCTTACTCTTAGCCCCATCATGTATCTTCTAAACGAAACAGTGTAAACGAAATGAATCCCCGCAAAACGAAATTCTAACAGATGTTATGGTTACAAAAGGTGAAATAAGTAAAACACAGAGATGCACATGTCGATACATATAAAAAAGTAAACACATGACCATAACAATAGTACTTTATGTCTTAAAGAAAGACAGAGCAACAAGAATATCACATACAAAAGCCCGACGAAGCAAGGCGCAGATGACAAAAAAAAGACAATTCAGTCTCAATAGGACTGTCCATCATAAGGGTCCTACACTTGGTTCGTCAGATGTAATTCAAAGGGAAAAGTGTAGCCTCCAACTCTAAAAGGGTTAAACACTAACCATGCGGTATGTGTTAAAATAGTAGGGTCGTTATAGTAGGGTCATAATCTTAAGTTTGTTACTCCCGAGGTTAACAAAAATCACCTTCCTGTTTCGACGCCGTATGACCTTAATTGTGTAGGTACGTCGTAAAACCAAACAAAACAAAAACAACTTAATATATCTTATATACATGTATATACTTAACAACTTTATATTACAGATAAGACGACAAAAGACACATTTAAAAAGCAGGCACCATATCCTAAGAATGGTTAAACTGGTTAAACAGTATTCAAGTAGAAATACTGGAACTACTCAACCCTACTAGAATAAAGATGTAGCTCAGGCATGACCTTAACCTTGATCCTTAAGGACAAATATTATATTTTTTTTGTATTTGAACACAGTATGTTATCAGAATTTATTTGTTTTTGGACATATTTTTAATATGACGGTAAAATTATTGATTGTTTTCTAGCCGACCATATTTTATTTTATGAATGAACATATTTGATAATGTTTGACTAAGACCTTTACGCCAAATTATTGTATTTTGCTAGAATTGGGTATAATTGCGTTATTATTACACTGATTTCATTTAAAGTGGGACCAACCACTTCTCATATAAAACCATCAAGAGTTTTCTTGAAATTTAATACACTGATTTCATTTAAACTGGGACCACCCACTTCCCTATATGAAATAGAGAATAACAGAATCCGTAAAGAATATTCAAAAAGACAAAAACGAAAATGTTGCAGGATCAGTTTGATTGAGCATGTTCATGGATGGTAGTGGAACCTGCAAGTTACTGTCCAAACCCCTTAGCACCGGTTGTAACAGATTTAAGATGTATATAAACATGAAAACTTTGAATTAAAAAACATCCGCAGATGTGTTCATACGGCGGTTATCATAAAACATTCAATGCGACATTCCATAAGATGAGGCATTTGGTCCACAAGTAAAGAATGTATGTGCTCTAAATTAGAAAACAGTTGATTGGAAAAAAGCCTTTATATTACAGATAAGACGACAAAAGACACATTTAAAAAGCAGGCACCATATCCTAAGAATGGTTAAACTGGTTAAACAGTATTCAAGTAGAAATACTGGAACTACTCAACCCTACTAGAATAAAGATGTAGCTCAGGCATGACCTTAACCTTGATCCTTAAGGACAAATATTATATTTTTTTTTGTATTTGAACATAGTATGTTATCAGAATTTATTTGTTTTTGGACATATTATGTAATACATTTTCATTATACTGTCTACAGTGAACATGAGTTAAAAAATTTAATGATTTTTAAGGCCGTTTTTACTTTATAGAATTTGTTACAACTTTGAAATTTAATTGTTGTATATAGTTTATGCAAAACACTCGGGACCAACATAAAATTGAGTAAATCAAATATGTCATTGAACTTCACTATTTAATCTATATATGTTGTTGCATTTGATGATAACAAACTTTGTTCCTGTTTATTGGTGGCTCCTTTATTGGAATTAGTTGTTGCTAGGGGAGAGAGAAGAGGAGGATATTAACACTTTTAACTGGCAAGTTTGATATATCTTAAGTACCACTGACATCATACTTTACACACAAAGTTTACGATCTTGCTAAGTTACATAATAATGCAGTGGCTTGTCTAGTGAAGAATCGTGACCTTTTCCTAGCACTGTTTATCAAGTGAGCGTTTAAGAGTCATCTTTGCCCACTTGTCTTATATGTACATGATTAAATCTTAAAAATCAGCACTCCTAAACAATGAAGGCTAGAGCTTAGATATATAGCTTGAAACCTTATTTACTGGACCTTTAGCAAATAATTATGTTCCAATAATAGCCTCTAGAATAAAATTGACCATACCCAGGGGGCCATGGGTTTTCCTTACATGTGTGAATTGAAAATTAAAGAGCTTATATATTTGGCATGGAAAAATGAAAAAAATCAATCAGTGAAATTCATAACAGCCAATGGCTTTCATAAGCAACTATTGACTTTTATGGCAACCATTGGGTTTCAATAGCAACCAGTGACTTTGATAGCAACCACTGACTTTCCATAACAACCAGTGACTTCAAGTACAACCATTTAACAACCTTAGAATCCATTGACATCCATAGCAAAAGCTGGCTTTCATAGGAACTATCAACTTTTCATAGCAACCAGTGGCTTTCAAAGTAACGATTGATTTACCTTAGCACCCACTAACTTATTTCAACCTTTGGCGTTCTTTAGCAACCACTGACGTCAATAGCAACAGTTGACTTCCCGTGGCAATAAGTGGCTATCACCGTAATCATGGACTTTTCATAACAACAATTCACTTTAAATTACTACTATGTGATTTCCACAGCGAACATTAAATACCCTTAGCAACCATTGACTTCAATAGCAACAGTATCTATATATATTCATTAGCAACCAATAGTTTTCATAGCAAATAATTTACCTTCAGTAGTAACCAGTGACTATCATAGCAACCATTGACTTTCCACATTGCAACTTATTACTTTTTTAAGAAGAGTCTTCGCGTCCCTGTTGTTTAGTAAGATTCATTAATGATATTAGTGATGCTTATAAATGCATAATAATGCTTGTCAGGAGAATAACTCCTTAATGGGTTGAAGTAAAGAATATTTTATTATAAATCACACAGTTATAGACACCAGTGAGAGGAAATGCAGTGTTTAAGAACAGTTACTCTATATTTTTACTTGTTATAAATTTCTCTCTTTATTAATATAAATAATGTTTTTATTTATCAAAATTTTAAAAGTATTGAAGAAATCGAATAAGCACTTCACACAATGAGAAAAACCAAAAGGAGATATGCCAGTGTCAATGAAATATTACTCTTAACTAACTTGTTTTAAATTATTTCCCACTTTGTTTGTGAATTATTTCCCTTTATAATACTTAATAAACCTTGTTACACTTTTGTTAGTACCGTCTTCATTTGTTTCATTTTGGGTTGTCCTCTAACATTGAATGTTATAAAGGGTCACTTGGGTCAAGGTCAATATTTTTACACTTGACCGTACAACTTTCATTCACCGACTGATGCCTTTTAATTCTTGGTTTGCAGATATCTTGGGTGGTCTTAGGGGTCAAGGTCAATATAACTTGAGTTAAAAATATATATCAGAAAATTCAAAGTTAAAAATTTGCAATTTAAATCAATTCAAAAACTATTAGGGTATTCACGTGGAGCTTCACACATGACTTTTTGATCATTATTGAATGTCAATTTTGAAGAACAATGCCCTTGCACTTTTCAGTCATAACATGCGGTAATCATTGTTGAAATAATTAAACCGTGTATTATATATGAAAAGCACAAACATTCATGGTGCCTCTTAGGGAATCACGTGACTTTTAAGGCTAGGCTCACTAACAGTATGGCGGCCTTAAATCACCATGTACATTTATCAGGTATTTCTATACAATATCCATTATTTCTAACATAGAAGATCTGTAGCAACCTACGCGGAAAATTGTTGTCGCGAATTTCTTATTTTTCCTGATAGTCAATCACAATTAAGCGACATCTTCTATTTGGACAATTATTTTGCGGTTTATATTCACGCAAATGTTTGTTTTTTGTGTCGCCTCTACGGAGTAGTGGCGACATATAGGGATCACTTCTCCGTCGTCTGTCTGTCCGTCTGTCTGTTGGGCTGTCCGGACTACTCCTCATAAACTACTAGTGTATTTTCATCTCACGGATGTTACATACTTTTAATATACAAAATACAAACACACAAGTGAACGAGCGGAATACCAAAGTCGAACTACCCCTCTGACATTTGAGAATAGTATATATAATATCAACCTGTCCTAAGGACATTTTATAATGTATATAAATACACACGTTTAAGAGTTACATATATTAATCATTTTGACATAAGATCAGTCCGCATGTATCCTGCACTATAATATTCATAAATCATGTCATGTTCCATAGTGCACATTATGAAATAAAAACCTTAATATATGTATATACATGTTGACTTGTCATTCTTTTTGAATATAGCGTGTATGACTCATTAGCCTGTGCAAACAGCTATACGACAATTCCTCCTTTACTTATATATAAAAAAAAAATAAAAAAAGTATTAAACAAGGTATTAAATATCAAATATTTCAAACTCGTTCTAACAAATTAAAAAAAAATCTAAAATCAACTTGACATCTGTTTTACCCCTAAGGTAAGGGTGTTATACATCAACCTTTTGTCACTTTATTTTAAAAGAAAAATCACCTTAGGTAATATCATCTCTGATTGGTCAATTGAATATCGTGTGTAACCTTTTCATGTTTGAATTCATTTTAATAGAATTATTGTTAAATGTTCGATTAATCTTTATGCAAAAAAAATACAAAAATAATATGTTAAAGTAACATGAGGTAAATAATTATTATAGCTTTATAAGTTTTTCAATAAATATTAAATTTCCTTTATTTCATCATAAACAAGGAAAAAAAAAGTTAATTTCTAGAGATCAAGAAAACATAAAAAACAAACAAATAAGTTAACAATTTTCAAAGAACAAATTATTTTAAGAATATTAATTAGAAAAACTTTAAGGTATAAAATTTAACAGAATTATATGTATGATAAGAGTAGAAAAGATATTTATATACGAAAAAGTTTAAAAAATATTATAAACAATTGATAATTGATAAAATGTCCAGGTGTTTCATTTCCTGTAAAACGTGTATTGTGCATGCGCATTGAACACTTCCTGTGACAGGTATATTTTTTTGTAACAGGTACTTGCTGACATCGGTATGGCTTGGTCGTCGTGACGTGTCGGGAATTTCAAATCGTTGGTATGTAGCTTTCTAAAGTATAATTTTAAATTGACACTCATAATTGTTCATAAATGTTTGATGTTCTTGAAGATTCTTTTAAATTAATATATATGTATTTGATATGTGTAAACGTAGACTTTATACACAAGTTGATAAAGTTATATTCGAATATTTATTGGCACATCTGTAAACGCTGTTCTTGTTTCGTCGTTGTAAAAAGAATGTCTTGTATTGAACAATACAACAAAGTGATGATAGATCTATAATTCTTCATTTATGTAGCAATGTTTTTGAGTAAAAAGATAATTAAATTAACAGTTTGCTGTTACACGATTCTCGCAAATGTTTATGTGATATTTATTTTGGATATCTCTGTCGCGCACAAATAATTATTTTTGATAAGAAGTTGTCATCAGTATTTCTCTCTGGGTTTTTGTTTTTTAAGTTTAATAACACATAGAAAAACACATTCTATTGATAAACGGAAGTTTTCGGCTTCTCTGGTTGAAGACAGGAACAAAAGTTTATTTGATTCCACAATTTTGTTGTTGTTGTTGTTGTTGACGGCTGTAACAGCATAGTTATGTTTTTTAAACATCGTAGACGCTTATTTCATATAATATTACATCGAAGAAGGAGTTTATGGTAATATCTGCATGGTTTTAAATCGAAGAAAGTGTGTCTCCATGGATTTTTTTTGTACATAGTTTGACATCGTAGACTGTTGACATCGTAGACTGTTGGCATCGTAGACTGTTGGCATCGTAGACTGTTGGCATCGTAGAGGCTGACTGTAATAGTTTCTAGTCAGGCGGTGTTTGACTGTACCGGCGAATTCGCTCGCACCTCTCTGTCTTGACTGGACGACAAGTGATCGTTAGACCAATATTTTGCATTTTCGTCCGTTGTCAGATCGGTTAATAGATATTATATACAATAAACATAATTTTGTTTCAGATATATGAACAACAAGACAACTGTCATAAAATGCATAGGATAAGAATTCCAATGAAAGATGTTCTCTAGTGTAAGTATCTTATTTATGTAATACTTGATATCTAAAATTTTTTTACTTTTCTAGACATATTTTGTTACTTTTTTAACTAAGCTATTAACTTTAGTTTTATTTCGACAATAAGACTTATCCCAATTTAAACTTTATTTAATGATTGTGCGTTGACAGTTGAAACATGTATGTATACACATGTTATTCTAATATGAAATAAAGTAAATAATCAATTTGAAACTCATGATTAAGTGCTGTCATTTACTTTAAAATGCATTTTAATTAACCGATCTATTAATAAACATATAGCAAATAACGATCATTTTAATCAATGAAAAATCAAAAATATATTTCTAATAAAAGCAAGTTGAAAATTGATATAAATGAATACAACCACCAAAATATAAAGATATATGATTAAATAATGTAATTTTCTGTTTTGTTTTATTATCGTTTCTTGTAACATATATATTTTTTTCTTATATAATAACTATTTACAATGCCTGAGGTCAATTTACCGAAAATTAGTATAGCACATAACACGGAATATAACGTTCTATAACAATTCAGCTAATCCTTGTAAAATCATTTTAAAACTTGATTTCGACCCTTTATCTTTACTTTGTAACTTTGTGTTTACCTTACCAGATACTTTATATCGAGGTTTTACAATACTTTTCTTTTTACTAGAAATAGAGTTTATAAACATTTCATTATCTGAATCATTGTCATCAGCCATTGAATCTGACTGAATAGCATTATATGCTGCTTGTGACTGAGGATTGCTATTTACTTGTATGGAATTTGAGTCTGATAATTCTGAATCAGTCTGCGATTGCATTTCTTCTGAATGTGCATTACTTTGAGTATTGTCATTATTTGAAATTTGTTGTTGTTGTCGAAGATGTTTCTGTAATTCGGCTAATGGAATATCATCTTCACTATCAGAATTTGACCTTTCTTTTCTAACATTTTTAGCAACTTGGGGTAATACTGATTCTGGTATTTCTGGAGCATCATCAGTATCGCTATTTTCAGGTGTTACTACAAATGTGGCATTTCTTTTTGGTCGGCAAGTATCATCTGCTTTTGGTATTGACCAGTCATTAATATTTGCGAGCCTAATTTGTTCTGCATGGACTTTAACTGTTGAATTGTCAAACTGATTTTTTATTATATAAGTTAATGGTGACCTTTTCTCCATAATTCTATAAAATGGCTTCCAATTCACATCTAGTTTGCTTCTCTTACGAAAATTCTTATAAAATAGGGGATCGCCTATTTCAAATTTGATATCTTTTGCGGTCTTATCTGCATAGCTAGCTTGTTCTCGTTTTGCTTTTATAAGGTTCTTATAAACAGATAGAAAAGTATTATGTTGTTCTTGTAATACAATTTTGTGATACTCTTCGCCATGATAGCGCTGCCTTGGTTGTAGCAACAGGTCAACCGGTAATATGGCCTCACGGTTATATAACAAATAAAATGGACTATGCTTTGAAGTCCTAGAGACATTGAATCTAAGTGCGGCTAGTGTCATGTTAAGATGAATATCCCATTGTTTGAGATTTCCCTGAATTCTTTTAGCTAAGATATCATGTATGACGTGGTGAGAACGTTCATTTTTCGCGTTTCCGGCAGCATGATAGGTAGTTGTACGCACGTGATCAATTTTTAACTCTTTAAGTGTTTCTTTAAAGCATTACTTGTAAATTCTGATCCATTGTCAGTGACAATTTGTAATGGACATGCGTATCTAGGGTAAATTTCTTCTAATAGTAAATGTATAATTGTATCAGTACTTTTGTCAGCAGTAGGGAAACACTCGGGATAACCACTGTAAAGGTCAATAAAACAAATAATGTAGCGGTTACAACTCATTGTTTTCTCATAGGGCCCAATAACGTCGATACTCATTGTCTGGAATGAATACATTGGTACTCTTGTTTCGCCCATAGGTGCTTTTATTTTTGTAAGATTACGTGACTGACAATCAACACATTTAGAAACATATTCATACAATTCTTTGAACATATTTGGCCAAAAATATTTTTGTTTTATTGTTGTAAATAACCTCTGTGTTCCTGGGTGACCATTATTTAAATGATATTGAGTAATGACAAGGTGTTTTAAAGTGTTGCGGAACAAACAATCTAAGATTAGGATTATCATCTACATTAGACAGATAATAAAGAACTTGGTCAATTTCTAAATATTTGCTCTGCACTGATTTAGTTGGCTGTCCGTGACGTAGTAACATTTTCAGTTCAAGAATAGTTTGATCTTTATCTTGCTCTGAGGCCATATTTAATTTTTCGAATTGTTTAATATCTTCTACAATTGGCTCTTGAAATTGGTATTCTTTGTTTGCTATTTCTTTGGCATTAAAGTGTGTAGAATCAAAAGCATTTACTTCATAGCTTTCATCAGTTTTCACAGCATGTGCATCATCATTATTTGAATTATTACTTGAATTTGAGACTGTTATTTCGAAGGCATTGTCATTTATATCAGGCTCATAAAGTTCAATATCGGACTTGTTAGCATTTTTATCATCAGCTGGAGGTCTAGAAAAGAAATCGGCAATTAAATTTAATTTTCCTGGCAAATATTCAATTTTACAGTTATAGGCAGAAATATTTAAAGCCCAAAGCTGAATTCTTTTGTTTTGCATAGGTGCTTCTAGAAGATATTTTAAAGGTTTATGGTCTGTAAATATAGTAAACTCTGCATTATGTAAATAAACATCTAATTTTTGTAACGCATAATGAATACTGAATGCTTCTTTTTCTATGGTACTGTACTTTCTTTGAGATTCACTTAATTTATGAGATAAGAAGTATATAGGTTTTTCAATACCAGATTTGTCACATTTCTGACTTAAACATGCTCCGACCACTAAATCTGAGGAGTCCGTGTATAGAATATAAGGCTTATTTGGGTCTGGGAATGCTAAAAGTGGAATACGTGTTAACATTTTCTTTAATTGTTCAAAACTTTCTTGACATTCTTTTGTCCATTTGAACAAAACACATTTTCTTGTAAGATTGATTAGAGGTTCAACAATTTTAGAATATTTAGGGCAAAATCTTCTATAAAAACCAGCAGCACCAAGTA
The DNA here is from genome assembly GCF_026571515.1 of Ruditapes philippinarum. Classification (NCBI taxonomy): domain Eukaryota; kingdom Metazoa; phylum Mollusca; class Bivalvia; order Venerida; family Veneridae; genus Ruditapes; species Ruditapes philippinarum. The sequence goes on along the minus strand of NW_026863723.1, from coordinate 9,858 downwards.
AAGATCTGACATCTTTAACACATTTTGGTACCGGAAGTGACCTAATAGCTTTTACTTTTTCTGGGTCTGGTTTTATACCTCCATGATCAATTATAAAACCAAGGTACTTTGTTTGTTGCTGAATAAAACTGCACTTTTTCAGTTTAAGTTTTAATTTATGCTCTTTAAGCTTTGAAAATACTTTCTGTATATGTGATAGATGTTCATTTAATGACTTCGAAAATATTAGAATGTCGTCAAGATAACTGACAGCAAATGCCTCTAAACCTTGTAAGACATGTGACATGAGTTCTTGGAAAACTCCAGGGGCAGAAACTAGGCCAAATGGAACCACATTATATTCGAAAAGTCCTTTGAATGTCGTAAAAGCCGTTTTTTCCTTGTCTGATTCATGTACGGGTATCTGCCAAAACCCTGAGCGCATGTCTAGTGTTGTAAAATATTTTGAAGACCCTAGTAGTGTTAAAATATCATCAATTAATGGGAGAGGATATGATGTTGGCTTTGTAATTTTATTCAATTGTCTAAAATCAACACAAAACCGTTTGGAGCCGTCTTTTTTTCCGACAATAACAACAGGAAATGAATAAGGGCTATGACTTCTTCTTATAATATTAGCATCTAACATCTCATCGATTGCGTCACTCATAAATTTTCTATTGTTTAAAGGTGTGCGATATGGGCGTAATTTGATTGGAGGATGATTACCTGTTGGTATTTTCATGGTTACAGTATCTGTCTGTGATAATTCAGAATCTTTATTTGCGAAAATATTTCTATTTTTCCTTAATAAGTCTCTAACAATATTAAAATGCTCTGAAGGTGTATGAATATCATGTTCGAAATCGTTGTTAAGAGGGGAAGTTGTTTGAAGAGCCTCTGTGACCGAGTTAATGCTCTCAACTTCTGAAACTTTAGCAACTACTGAATCTCGTTTCAATCTTATAGTTTTATGTGTATTATTGACAATCATAATAGGAAATCTTCTATCAGCCGAAAGTTTCATAACAGAATTTGTTATCATAAGACCTGGTTCAGAAGCAATCATTCCAGTTTCTATACTTTTTAATTCATATAATTTATCATTTTCCAAGCCTGGATTTTGTTTTAACTTAGCAGTGCACACATTAACTGTTTGAGGTTTCAGAATAACATCCTGTTTTAATCTAACAATTGATGCAATATGAATATCTTCTTCGAGGGGTACATATGTATTATTAACTCTTAAGCAGCCTAAATCAAAATATAATCTAACGCCATTTTGTGTTAACCAATCACGGCCTAAAATAATATTTCTATTCATTTTAGAAACAACATAGAATTTTTGGGTTGTTTCTGTTTTCCCTATTTGAAAATTTAGATTTATATAACCATCTATATGTAAATAATTTCCGTCAACTGAACATAAATTTATTTTCTGTTTTATAAGTTGAGGAGGATTCTTCAATTTTCTATATATTCTGCGATGCAGAAGACAAACTTCAGCACCTGAATCTACTAACGATCTGTATTTATAGTTTTCTATTTTAATCAAACACGAATTAGGGCTTCCAGCTAATGCTATACTAAATTTTGGTATTTTATCGTTCCTGTCAATGACCCCTTTGTGACAGGAACTTGCTAGTTTTCATGAAAATTTATTTTGTTTCTGTCGTAAAAATATTTTTTACGACATTCTCGCATAATATGACCAAAATTATTACATTTCCAGCACTTAATCTTTGATTTCAAACTATTATTGCTATTATTTTTCCTAAATCGTGAAAAATTTTGTCGGTGAAATACAGAATATATTTCATTTTTCCAAAATCTACAACTACGCACATGGTGACCTGGTCTCTTACAGTACACGCAAAAAATTCTTGTATAATAATGATTAAAATTATTTGCTTTGTAATTCATGTATTTTGCGTGATTTTGAGAATTAGAAAATTTTACTCTGGCAGAAAATCTAGCTCTGAAATTCTGTTCATTCATTGCGCAAGAAATTGCTTCTTGTAAAGTTTTTGGCTTTTCTCTCATAAGTTTAAGTTTTAAATAATTATGCGCTAAATTATCCGTAAACAATTCCACTAACTGAAGTTCAATTAAACTATTATCTCCTAGTTTATAATTTTCATAAGCGGTTTCAGCACAATTAATAAATTTTTCCCCAAAAATTTGAACACTTTCTCCCAAATCTTGTTTTAAATTTCTCAAAAGATAAAATTCATGATGTAAATCTTTAATTTCCCCAAATCTAGTACTTATTTCTTCTTTTAATTGTTCCCACGAATTACGATGATTATCACGCAAATATCTACATATAAAATCGCTTACAGTCCCTTTACTTGATTGAAATGCGACTAATTTTATTTTATTATCATCCAAACCTTTTAAAACAGCATATTTTTCTATAGATTTTATCCAGTCATTAAAATATTTAGAATTTCCATCAAAATTTTGTACTATTTCTGATAAACCCTGTGTACCTATGACAGTTGAAATATTGTCCAATTTACCCGACAAATTTTCAAAAATTGTAGCAATTTCTTGATCTGACATCTTCAAAATTAGCAAATTACAGGTATATAAACGATCACTCACCTTTAATTTTCTGTTTCAGGTACTTCGTTGTGTCCCGCTGTCCAAAATCGTCGCTTCGACATCGCTGGTCTTAGGCGCCAAATCAACCGTTGTCGTATAACGGAGAAAGAACTCACGGATGTTACATACTTTTAATATACAAAATACAAACACACAAGTGAACGAGTGGAATACCAAAGTCGAACTCCCCTCTGACATTTGAGAATAGTATATATAATATCAACCTGTCCTAAGGACATTTTATAATGTATATAAATACACACGTTTTAGAGTTACATATATTAATCATTTTGACATAAGATCAGTCCGCATGTATCCTGCACTATAATATTCATAAATCATGTCATGTTCCATAGTGCACATTATGAAATAAAAACCTTAATATATGTATATACATGTTGACTTGTCATTCTTTTTGAATATAGCGTGTATGACTCATTAGCCTGTGCAAACAGCTATACGACAATAGGAATGATCAGTACCAAGTCTAGTTGTGCATATTGTCAGCATATTCCGGTTCAATGATTTTTGTCAGCGTTATGGCCCTTTAATAATTTTTATTAATGGCCCTTTATGGCCCGTTATGGCCCTTTGATAAAAAGGTGTTTTTTCTGTGTGTTGCCAGATACACAAAAGCTTGTCTGGACTACTCCTCATAAACTGCTGGTGCAGTTTCATCCAATCTTTACAGGAATGATCAGTATCAAGTTAAGTTGTGCATATTGTCAGCATTTTCCGGTTCATTGTTTTGTCAGAGTTATGGCCCTTTAATAATTTTTATTTTTAAAGTTTGTCCGGACTACTTCTCTTATACCACTAATGCAATTTCAATGAAACTTAACAGGATTGATCTATAGCTCAAGTCCTTGCGCATATTGCACGGGTTTTCCGGTTGAATGATTTTTGGCCGAGTTATTGCCCTTTGATAAAAAGGTGTTTTTTTCTGTGTGTTGCCAAATACACAAAAGCTTGTCCGGACTACTCCTCATTAACTACTGGTGCAATTTTATCCAAACTTTACAGGAATGATTAGTACCAAGTCTAGTTGTGCACTGTCCGTCTGTCTGACCGTCTGTCACAAAACTTGTCCCAACATGAAATTGGCCATCATGAGGCGACACATGTGATCACTGATCGCTCTTGTTTTAAATGATGGAACAATGTCGACATAGCAAAAAGAAAAGGGTCATTTAATTCGATTAGTAGAAAATATAAATATTAGGCATGTTAAAATCTAACGAGTCATTTTCTTTTCCAGAAAAAAAGTGAATCATGATTTTGACAACGGACACAGGTTCTTGTTTTGTTGATAACCCCCACGCAATATGTTATGTTTAGGCAATAACTTTGCAAGTTATATCTAAGATATTGATTTTGAATTAATGAAATCAAAGTCATGATTAATGCCTTTAGTCTATAACTTTCATAGAGTTGCTAGTTATAAGTGAAAAACAACATGTGAACTGGTGAGATTAGGTCGCCATAGTGTCAGTGAGCGTTACCATTAAAGTCGTGTGATTCACTACCGTGGTATACAGCTCCCAATTTTTGGCAACTGTTGTAAAGTGTCGACGAATAAAACTCTCGTTGACATATAGTCAGTTTGATACAGTCAAAGAGACACAGTGGAGACATATTTAATATAATTCGTGGTTGACATTGAGTTTATAGCTAAAGATGTGATATATATAATATGTCGTTTCCAAGGTGTCAGGAAAGTGTGGTGTCTAGATTCAAGCATTGATAAACTTTTTTCATGCTCCTATGCGATGAAAAAAGACGGATGTCGGTCTATCAGTATAAATCTTATATGTTCAGTAATGTATGTGTCATATGTTAGCCCTTTATGGGTTGAAATTCCCTGTTTGTTTCAGAGGGTCAGTAAGTTACTATCACCTTAAATCGGAATTGTCGTTTTTGAGAACCATTTGATCCACATCCAAAATATCTTAGAGGTTGTTAACCCTTATTTAGAAGACCAATGCCGTTATTAAGATCACAGTAGGTAAGAGTTACTATCCCTTACGCGCCGTTCACATATTTCCACTGTATATATTAAACACAATTCTTATTACAAATATTTTCTTTATTGTGTATAAAAGCTATGTTCATCTTGGTGCAGATCAAGGTCACCGTTACCATGGTTACTTTGAATTTGAAAAGCGTTTGCGCGTGACTTCAGCTTCATCATTATAATGCTTGCTGTAATTGAATACCTGACCAATTATTCCATACTGACAATTGCTAATCGTGCACATGTATTGATATCTTCAAAACATGGTGTCATATCATTTATAATTCTATTCCCAGCTGGTTCATTATTAATTATCCGACTATTGTGTATCTCATAACTTATTTTCTATTGTCTTTTGAGATGAGCGATGACTTGCCACTGTTACAGGTTTGGTTTCAAATTAAATATTAAATTGATGCTGTGTATTATTTGTATATTTCAAAATCCTGCTAAACAAGAAATGGTGATGGGTGGGAGAGAGAAAAAAATAAGCGCATACGGCCGTGACATTTAACATTAACCAGTATTGAAGATATGTACAAGAATGTGTTTACTTATTTAGATCATGATCAAAACACTAGTCAGGACTAACATAAACTGAGTAAATTAAATATGGCATTGACCTTTGACAGACCTTTACTATTTAATCTATTAATGTTGTTACATTTGATGATAACAAAAAAAATAGGTTTCAACTATGTTCCTGTTTTTTTGGTGGCTCTTTTTATTGGAATTAAAGTTGTTGCTAGGGAAGAGAGAAGAAGAGGAGAATCACACTTTTAACTGGCAAGTTGGATATATCTTAAGTTCTGGTTATACCAGTAACATCATAATTTACACACAAAGTTTACGATCTCTCTAAGTTACATAATAATGCAGGGGCTTTTGCATAGAAAAATCGTGACCTTTCCTAGCACTGTTTATCAAGTAAGCGTTTAAGAGTCATCTTTGCCCACTTGTCTATATGTACATGATTAAATCTTAAAAATCAGCACTCCTAAACAATGAAGGCTAGAGCTTAGATATATAGCTTAAAACCTTATTTACTGGACTTTTAGCAAATAATTATGTTCCAATAATAGCCTCTAGGATAGAATTGACCATACCCAGGGGGCCATGGGTTTTCCTTACATGTGTGAATTGAAAATTAAAGAGCTTATATTTGGCATGGAAAAATGAAAAAATCAATCTGTGAAATTCATAACAGCCAATGGCTTTCATAAGCAACTATTGACTTTTATGGCAACCATTGGGTTTCAATAGCAACCAGTGACTTTGATAGCAACCACTGACTTTCCATAACAACCAGTGACTTCAAGTACAACCATTTAACAACCTTAGAATCCATTGACATCCATAGCAAAAGCTGGCTTTCATAGGAACTATCAACTTTTCATAGCAACCAGTGGCTTTCAAAGTAACGATTGATTTACCTTAGCACCCACTAACTTATTTCAACCTTTGGCTTTCTTTAGCAACCACTGACGTCAATAGCAACAGTTGACTTCCCGTGGCAATAAGTGGCTATCACCGTAATCATGGACTTTTCATAACAACAATTCACTTTAATTTACTACTATGTGATTTCCACAGCGAACATTAAATACCCTTAGCAACCATTGACTTCAATAGCAACAGTATCTATATATATTCATTAGCAACCAATAGTTTTCATAGCAAATAATTTACCTTCAGTAGTAACCAGTGACTATCATAGCAACCATTGACTTTCCATTGCAACTTATTACTTTTTTAAGAAGAGTCTTCGCGTCCCTGTTGTTTAGTAATATTCATTAATGATATTAGTGATGCTTATAAATGCATAATAATGCTTGTCAGGAGAATAACTCCTTAATGGGTTGAAGTAAAGAATATTTTATAATAAATCGCACAGTTATAGACACCAGTGAGAGGAACTGCAGTGTTAAAGAACAGTTACTCTATATTTTTACTTGTTATAAATTTCTCTCTTTAGTAATGTAAATAATGCTTTCATGTATCAAAATTTTAAAAGTATTGAAGAAATCCAATAAGCACTTCTCACAATGATAAGGAACAAAAGGAGACAGTCCAGTGTCAATGAAATATTACTCTTAACTTATTTAGTTTAAATTATTTCCCACTTTGGTTTTTTTCCTTAATAATTCTTAATAAACCGTGTTATACTTTTGCTAGTACCGTCTTCATTTATTTCATTTTTGGGTTGTCCTCTAACATTGAATGTTATAAAGGGTCACTTGGGTCAATGTCAATATTTTTACACTTGACCGTACAACTTTCATTCACTGACTGATACCTTTAATTCTTAGTGTGGAGATAGTGAATCATGATTTGGACAACGGACACAGGTTTTTGTTTTGTTGAGAACTCCCACGCAATCTGTTATATTTAGGCAATAACTTTGCAAGTTTTATAGCTCAGATATTGATTTTGAATTAATGAAATCAAAGTCATGATTAATGCCTTTAGTCTTTAACTTTCAAAGCGTTGCTAGTTATAAGTGAAAAACAACATGTGAACTGAAAGTTTAGACCGCCATAATGTCAGTGAGCGTAACCATTTAAGTCATGTGATTCACTACCGTGGTATACAGCTCCCAATTTTTGGCAACTGTAGTAAGGTGTCGATGAATAAAACTCTCGTTGACATATGGTCAGTTTGATATGATACAATCAAAGAAACACAGTGGAGACACATATTTAGAGTAATGTCGTGTTTGACATTGAGTTTATTGCTTAAGATGTGATATAATATGTCGTGTCCGAAGCATCAGGAAAGTGTGGTGTCTAGATTCAAGCATCAATAAACTTTTTCATGCTCCTATGCGATGAAAAAAGACGGATGTCGGTCTATCTTCCAGTAGTATAAATCTTATATGTTCAGTAATGTATGTGTCATATGTTAGCCCTTTGTGGGTTGAAATTCCCTGTTTGTTTCATAGGGTCAGTAAGTTACTCTCACCTTAAATCGGAATTGTCGTTTTTTGTGAACCATTTGGTCCACATCCAAAATATGTTAGAGGTTGTAAACCCTTATTTAGAAAAACAATGCCGTTATAAGGATCACAGTAGGTAAGAGTTACTATCCCTTACGCGCCGTTCACATATTTTGCAGTGTATATATTGAACAAAATTCTTCTTAGAAATATTTTTGTAGAAAAGCTATGTTCATCTTGGTGCAGGTCAAGGTCACCGTTACCATGGTTACTTTGAATTTGAAAAGCTTTTGCGCGTGACTTCAGCTTCATAATTATAATGCTTGCTGTAATTAAATACCTGATCAATTATTCCATACTGACAATTGCTAATCGAACAAATTTATTGATTTCTTCAAAACATGGAGTCTTAATACTAATTACACGTATTCTATTCCCAGCTGGTTCATTATTAATTATCCGACTATTGTTTATCTCATAACTTATATTCTATTGTCTTTTGAGATGAGCGATAACTTGCCACTGTTACAGGTTTGGTTTCAAATTAAATATTAAATTGATGCTGTGTATTATTTGTGTATTTCAAAATCCTACTAAACAAGAAATGGTGGTGGGGATGGGAGAGAGAAAAAATAAGCGCATACGGCCGTGACATTAAACATTAACCAGTATTACAGATATGTACAGGAATGTGTTTATACAGGAATGTGTTTACTTCTTTAGATCATGATCACTGCTGACTACCGTTTTGAAGGCGTATTTTGTTTTGTCAATATAGATAAGTACAATAACGCATTTAAAACTTTATCGTTTGATATTTGGTAACGTAAGATATTTGCCCATGGCTGCAGTTAAATATGATCCAGATACTTTTCATACATGTAGTTGTTTTGCATGTTTTAGTTTAGTTGAGCAAATGTCTCGGGGGAAAATGAAATACTAGTATACATGTACATAGTTTGCGTTATTACATTAAAATGTATCCATTTAACTGTTTTTAAAAGGAATCAATTGTCAAAATGATTACAGAAACTCTTCATCCCTAACTTCTTTTTTATGCGCCCACAAAGTGGGGTGCATAAAGCGTTGCACTTATCCGTCCGTCTGTCCGTCTGTACGTCCCGAAATCTTGTAAACGCAACTCCTCTTAAACCGTATGGCAGATTTTGCTTAAACTTCCAGGGATGAACAACCTTAATGTTTAGACGGCAGTGAAGGAAGGAATTTTCGCTGCGACCAAATTTAACAGAATTATGTCCCTTTGTTGATTTTTTCACTAAATACTATGTAGAAATTTTGTGAACGCACATCCTCTTAAACCGGATGGCAGATTTTGCTTAAACTTCCAGAGATGAACAACCTTAATATGTAGATGTTAGTAAAGGAAAAAATTTTTGCTACGACCAAATTTAACAGAATAATAGCCCTTTGTTGATTTTTTTTACTACATAACATATGGAAATTTTGTGAACGCAACTCTTCTTAAACTGGATGGCAGATTTTGCTTAACCTTCCAGGGATGAATATCTTTAATGTGTAGATGGAATTAAAGGAAGTAATTTTTGCTGCGACCAAAAACAGAATTATGGCCCTTTGCTGATTTTGTCACTATATACCATATATATGTTGTCAGTCCTTTGGACACAGTTTTAGTTAATAAAGAATTTAATTTCTAACACACAATAAATCCCAAAATGCTATTTTATTGGTATGCGCAATAATCTCATAATTTTATTCGGCGATGCCGACTTCTCATACCAAGCAAACACATCCTGTTTGACATTCCTTTTTTAATGTCTATACATATTTATTTAACCTTAAATATGCCACAGGGTGAGAAAAACATGCAGCCTGACCGGGACCCTCGGACTACCGGACCGCGACTACCGACTGAGCTGTCCGTCCGCTTACACATCTTCTCCCCTAAATAGTGAACAGTTCTGAACGGCGAGCAACTTCCCCGCTATATTGAAATTCGTTCTCGAATTTCACAATGTGAATTAAACTCTGAGCTATATTCAGTCACGGTTCCCCGCAGGACACCAAATGTCACAGGGTATTAACATAATCAATTATGTGCGTATTGTTTCTCATTTTTCAGCTTAAATAAACATTTAATCTGAATAATAACACAATTAAAATGGCATTTATAAGTGTTGATAGAATGTGTTGTTTTTAGCTCTCTCTTAAAGATATATGATAATATTTCTTAAGTAATAACTCAACCTCTACACTTGTACTAGAGATATACGTGTAATTTTACATTATTTTCCAATATCTTTAATTTTCAGCTAATTTTGGTTTTACTGGGATCTTACATATT